>NC_066580.1:292455314-292755314 GCF_024323335.1 Lathyrus oleraceus
ATTATTTAAATAATTGTTTTATGTGATTTATGATGTGTTTGACTAGTGCCGACATTTGTGGTGAATTGTGCGTAATTAATTAGTTTTGGTGGGATTTAATTAATTAAATTAATAAAAATTGAGAGAATAGTAAAGATTGGGGTAAAAGGTGAAATAATAGATAATTAGGAGGTTACTAGAGGGAAGTCGATGGTTAGTTGGGCCAAATTTACAATTTTAAGAAATCTAAATTATATTATTATATAATTAAAAAAATAGAGAAATAAGGGTTATTAAGAGTTTTGTTGTAAACGTGGAAGTGGGAAGAGAAGGAGTTAGAGAGCTTTGGAAGGGAGCTAGGGCTTAAGGAAGGAGACCCCATAGAGATTTACTGCTTGCTTGCTGAATTTACAAGGTAATAGGGCAGATTATTCATCTAAGGGTGTCTTTTTCATGAAAGGGTGGAGAGGTTTCCCTTAACCTCCAATAGGATTTCATTCATTTTCGTTTTAATTTTTTGTTTAATGATTTATATGAATGTGATTTTGTTTTTATGTATTAAAATTTGTGCTCTATAAATGTGGCGATTATTGTTTATGTCAAAATGTTCATAAGCATGATGTTTGATATGAAATTGAGGGTTTTATAGCATGAATATAATTATGAATTTTGATGATTAATTGATGAAATAACATGTTAATTAATTGGAATAACATGATAATATGTGTTAATCATGTATGTATCGATTTTATGTTGTCTTAGGGATGTTTTGGAATTGAATTTGAGGTTATTAAGGTTCTGCCATGGCAGGACGTGTTTTTGCATTTGTTAAGAGGGTGATGGGTATCACCTACATGACGGCCTGACCATCATCTGCGTTGAGATGCTGACGGGTAACAAATGTCTCACAGGGAGACTGTCACAGTCTCCAGGTAAGCGTAGGACATTGCTGCTCATCACAGGGGTGACAGTTGAGGGAAAATGGTGATGACGGACATCACCCTAGTGACGGGCCACCCATCATCGTGTCATTGGGTGTGTTTTAACCCGCTGAGTTGGTTTTTTGTGTGGTTTTGTTGTACGGTCAATGTTTGGTTGTTGTTTCGTGTGTTTTGACGAATAATAGCGGGTTAATTAAGTTGTGTAATTAATCGATCGTTGTTAATTGATATTATGCATAAATAATTGTGAATATATATGTCCAATGTGTGAATAGGTGTGGTGAATATGCAAGTATAATATTGTGTGAATTATTGTACATGTTTGTGATGAGTAGTTCAGAGTGAGAACTACTGGTGATGCTTGAATGCATATTTGTTTGCATCAGTATTGGGATGTATTCATTATTATGTTGATGTTGTTGTATGATTTTTTACAGTCAAAGTGGGGTTGCATTCATTGTTTTGTTGTTGTCATTACATTATTATATACCATGCATCATATGTGGTTGTTGTTATGAAAGAGACGAGTTACGAGTTCAAAGTGGGGACTACTGACTTATCCCAAGCTTAGATTGGGGGCTCGAAGCTCAGAGTGGGGGCTTGAAGCTCAGAGTAGGGGCTCGAGGTTCATATGTTGGAACCCAATTTGTATGAAGAACAAAATATTGAGTTGGTACCGCATGCATATAGACTTGAGTTATGAGTCTGGTTCATAGTGGAGACCATGAAGAGTATGAGTTGAGCCGATATTGCATTATGTTACATAATTGTTATGCATATGAGATGTTTATGTATTGATGAATACTCTTGTATGATTTTTGTGATTAGTGATTTATCGTGATGTGGGTGAAATATGAGTAGGTGACATTGTGGTGCATGTTTGATATGTGTATAATTGTAATGTGTGAATCTACTCTGATTATTTTATGCACATATTATTATTTGAGCGTATTCTCACCCGTTTTGCATTGTTGCGTCTATACTCCTCTTAAGTACAGGAAATCAGGTACCTGAGTAAGAGCTTGAGATTAAGGATGGTGTTGTACCTCTTTTGTTGCATGTCAATCAAGTCTTATAGTTGGAGTCGCTCTGATATGTAACACGAGGGGAACAAGATGTTCTTTTATTTATTTTATGTTGCATATCTTTCCTTTGATTTTGGTGATGAACAAATTCTCAAACTAATAATGTTGTTGAGGAATTTAATGCCAATTATTTTATAATTTTCGCTGCTTATCAAATGATTTCATTTTTCATCGTGTGGTTCAAATATGAGTTTGATTGTTGTTGTCTAGCATCCTACTTTGAGAATATATATGTCTTTATTTGTCGGGAAATATGAGTCGGGAAATAGGGTGTTATAATAAGCCTCATAAACCCTATAGAAATCCTATAAAATGAGAAGTAAAATGTCAAATCAAGGTATACACTCTTTTGACATAAAATACCTCTTGCATCAAATAAAAACTTACTTAGGCATCAGTGTGCTTGTACGTACCACCCTCGTTCAAAGTGACGAGCCATAAACAATGTCATCTTTCTGAATTGTCTCTACTTTACCCATTTCACAACTACACGAATGATTCTTTATAACAAAGATTATTGGATTTCTTTGTGGTAACAATCATAAATTTTCAACCACCTACTCTAACATCATAATGTAAAATCAAGGGGAAAAACCAACATATAACCCTAACTATCCATGATTCGCTGCTAGCAAGGGCATGAGGAGAAACCATAATCTCGAAGAAGGACTCACAACATTGTCCTCACACCAGGAGAACTTGATCCATCCATCACGAGAAATTGAAACAATTTTTGCCTCTCTACCAAATTACTAACCTCTTATTCCACTCAAGGAAATAATGGATCAACACATCGTAGGCAGTGATGACGGACCTTAGATTACCACTCTAGTGAACCAATTGACAATTGCTAAAACTAACACCATACTTAAAGACTTGATCATGATGGTTAATAGACAAGGTGAAAGAATAGATATTGGAAATGATAAACTCAAAGGGTTTAAAAATCCAGATCTCTGCCATCTTTTGATACATAGGCTCCACAATGACATACTATTAAATGATAGTGAAGACTAAGCTAAATCTTCCTAGAAACCCTAAGGTTGTGGAAACGTAGAATCCATTCCATGCTCCCAACGAGACATTCTCATTCAAAATTTCAACATATAGGTAATTGTATGAGATGCCAACAACCTTGAGGTCATCCCAAATCAATGGAAAGATTAGGATCAATCAAGTTGAGGAATGGCAAACCCTTACAATTATGCATTGAAAGGTTCAACAGAGAAGCAATATTGGTCAAAAGTGTTAATGATGATTTATTTTGTTAAGTCTCAAACTCTAATATAGATCTAAATTCATATAAAGTATTAGATTAGGGCCCCAAAAACCTTTAACAACCTACTCTCGAGAGCCGATAAATACATACAAGACAAAAATAGTGGTTGGAAGTAAAGTGATAGATGAAGGAGGGTTTGAGAAGGCCAGACCAAGCATAAGAGAATATGAGGAGGCCAATCAAGGAGTCGAAAAAAGGGAAGAAATGCAAGAAGTATCCCATCCCAGGTTGAGAAAACAAGAGGGCACTAGATTCAAGATACCCTGACTAAACTCCCATGAACACATCTGGAGAGTGCATCCTTCAAGAGTTCATCAAAGTATAATTACCATAAGATCAAGTTGAAGTACCAAAGAAAATTCAATAACTCTCTAGAATGGATAAATCCCGGTATGTCCATTTCCACATATGTAACGACCATAAAATCGAAGATGTGTGTAGTGTGGGTCTATGTGCTTGCAGGTATAACAATCAGTTTGTTTAGATGATGACAATTGATGATAAATGATGAGAAACTGTCAAGAAGCTTCTGAAATATGATAACTTCATTAATAAAAGAACTTTTGGATGTTAAGAGTTCTTTATGACAACTGAAAAAGGTGTATTTGATATCAAATGTCTAGTATTTCTTGATGATGGAATATGATCAAGAATAAGGTATCTCAACCTTCATCAATCAGATCATTTAAAGATCCAATTGAAGTGTGTCGCACCGTAAAAAATACAGAGTCACCACCAAATATTATTTATTCCAAAGGAAAGGGAAAATAGAGGTAAAACCCCCAAAGCGAATGGTCTTTGCAACCAAGAGCAGATCTGGAAGTCGGTTATGCAAGGGGAAGGTATTAGCGACCCTCATATTCATCGTATTCCATGGGGACCACTAGCTTGTATCAATGCGTATGGATGTTGTTTATCTGAACGTTACTTGCTATCGATGAAGGAGATGAGAAACAATAAGATGGGAAGAGAAAATAAGTTTTAAATTTAGTGTGCTCGCTAAGGTTTCGAACCCTCGTGCAATAAGGAAGTCAGAGCTCCATAGTTCCGCTCACAAATGGAGTATTTGTTTGGTTGTTTTTACTAAATAGTGTTGACGTTCATGTTCTACTGTCAACTTGCTTGTGTGCTCGAGCATGAGAGCGCTAAGTGTTTGATTGTTTGCGATAGAATGGATGTGCTTGGATCGCATTCTAGCAATTAAACATTACTTTCTCACACATGGATGCTTAAGCTTTGTTCAAGGTAGAACGGAAGTAACACGCCATTTCTGAAAAGGTTTGAAAGATGCCCTAAGGCAGAAAATGATTTGATTAGTTGGAGTTAATTTTAGTACGGAGACAAGTATCAGACCCTTGGCTAGGTACGACCAATAATTTGAGTACATGGGAGTTGAGAGGACAGTGGCATCCTTACCACTCTTTTCATTCAAAAGAAGTTTGATTTGTGAAATGATTTGGAAAGTTTAATCATTGGTACTTAGAGAGGGAAACACATCTAACCCTTGCCTAAGCACGACCAACAATCAGAATACTCGGGAATTGAGAGGACAATAGCATCCTAACCACTCTTTTTCTCTCTTAGAGCACTGTATTGAACTTATTTTATTGTTAGATGTTTTGAGGAGGAAGTCAAGCATCGAACCCCCAAGCTAGGTACAACCGACAACCTAAGTACTTGAATGTTGTGTACAAGCACATACGCTCCATTTTTGCATTCCAGTTTATTGAGAATAGACTTTGAAAAAGGCGTTTGACATTGGAGGTAGAGATACAATTAGATTGAGAAGATGATGATATGAGAGAGGTGGATAATGGTATGAAATGAGATACTTGATGTTGGATCAAGCACTCACGTTGCTATGAAGTGAGTTTGATTTGGAAAACACTTGACGTTGGATCAAGTATGACTTTTTTCTTTTGAAAATTTTCTTTGTATCATTTGCTTTTATCTTTTTAGTTAGCATGCATCGAAAACTATAAAAGGGACGTAAACATAAGATATTCACTTGGGTGGGAAGGGGGAACATATTTACCACAATGGGGGGATGGAACTGTAGCGATGTATTCGTTACCTTTAGATTTATTGACTAAATCAAAAGTAAACCATACAAGTCGAGTCGCCACCGCACTTCTATTTATCCAAGGGATGGTTAGAAAGCGAACAAAAACCTAATAGTTTTATCGAATCAAAAACTAGTAAAAATGTCAGAGATCCGGGTAAGGGGGTTGGTTATGCAATGGGAAGGTTTTAATAACCCAAAACATCCTAGGTACTCCTAGGGAGCCCTTTTAACACTTGTTGTAAGGTTGGTATTTTGTGAAAAATTATTTGTGCAAACATGATTGAAGAGATGAGAAGAGAATATACAAGTTATTTACAATTTTGTGTTTGGATGGATAAACCCATTGCCTATGTACCATCTTAAAAAAGATTAGGATCAAAACCTCGTAGTTCAGGGTAAAAATTTCAAAACAAATTGGTGAATTGGTTGGTCCAAAAGCCTTAAGGTGTTTTGTTATCCAAGGGAGAAAACTCAACCTAAAAACCACAAATCCACCATGTGAGGATAGCTTCAACATGCTAGTGAGGGGTTAACCCTATAATAAGCATGGAAGACTCATTGTCCATCACTAAGGATATAGGTGAGTATTACATCTACCTCAAGGATAACTCAAACCTAATAACTAAAGGTTATGAAAAGTTTTTGATAAGAAATGGCCGTTGAAACCACAAAAGTATTTGAATGAGTTATATTTACCAATGAAAAGTATTTACAAAATATGGTCAAAGTTGACTTACAAATTCAATTCAAAATAAGTGTTATGAAAAGTTAATTTGAAAATCAAAAGCATAATTCTTAGGTTTCTAATGTTTGAAAACAAGGGTTAAATGTTTGCACAAAAGTTTTGGCTTGGGTTAGAGTGGAGGGAAGAAGAAGAATGGCTAAAGTCCTAGTCATACAAGAGATGAAGGAGAAGAAATAAGACCACAAATGGAGTTCCCTTCTTGAGATAATATTGATGATCCAAGTAGCTCACATCCTTTGGAATAAGCAAGCAAATAAGTGTATACTCAAGCAATCAATCAAGCAAGCAAAGCTCTTAGGAATCTTCCAATGGCTCTTGTATCTCTCACTTTAGAAGCTCATGACAATGGTTCTTCAATTTGGCTTATATAGGATTCCCTAGCACAAAAGCACACACATCAAAAAGTTTTATGAAGTAAATCAAGAATGGACAAGGGTGAGTTTAGAGATTTGGTCCTTCTAATCCATCTTCAACATTAAGGCCTTTTCACTCCATTTTGCATATAGAATGTCCTATAATCTAAGTCCTTTTTGTCCATTTTTTGCATTTTGGTCCACAACAATCAAAACAAAAGCACAAGCACAATAATATATACACAATTATGTGCTCAAGTGAGCAAAATAATAATTGCATTAACATAAACATGTGCTCAAATGAGCAAAGGGAAAAAGCAAATGAATAATATGTACAAGAATAGTGAATTGCATAAATGTAAAGAGCAAGAATTAAATGTTAATGGTTAATGGTTGGTGTTAGAGTTAGTGTGTCATAAGGCAATTTAGTGCTATGTTAAGCAATCGTAATTGGACTTATGTAGAAGTCACAACTATCTGAGGTCGGTCAATAATAATGTAGGCAACAACATAATTTAGAGATCTTGATTAGTGAATCAAGCTCCTACAACTTGCCATGCCAAAAAGAAGATGAGAAATGATCTTGTATTGATTTAGGTTCTTTGCTTGATTAGGAAGCAACCTATCCTTAATGCAAAGCCATTCACTTGATCCATGATCAAGATGAATTAGATTTGAATCAAGGAAGGTTAGACCTCCCATACATCAAGGCTAACCACCAATCTTTAACTCATTGATCAAAAAAGAAAAGAAAAGAAGAAGAAGAAGAAGATGAATTTTAAAGTACATTAATGGAAATGAAATGAAATAATCAACAAGCATTGACCAAAGATAGAGAAGATCAAGGTCAAACAATAGTAAACAGAAGCAAAATGAAGATTAGAAGTCAAGAAACAAATAAAATATTTTTGATATTTTCAAAAGTAAAATAATACTTGAATTAAAATAATAAAGAAAGGTCAAACTTCAAACTCACTTCAAATCAACTTTGAAAAGTCCAAGTAAATTATCCTAAGTTCAACAAGGTCAAACAAAGTTTGACAAAAAATTTCAGCATTTTTAGAAGTCAGAAACTATTTTTAATCAATTAAAAATGCATAAAAATAATCTAATTGAATTAAAATCTCAAATAAATTAATAAATTGATGAGAATATTTTTCATAGATCTATCATCATTCAAAGAGGTTGGAAAAATATTTTTGTATTTTTTGAATATCAAAAACTATTTTAAATGAATTAAAAAATAACCAAAAAAGAGAAAATTCCTAAAAATATCAAATGATAAAATAAAAAATATTAAAAATCATTTTTAGAAACTAGAAATTAAAAGAAGAAAAATACAATTGGTCTCACATTTTTGGGACCAATAATGAAGGAGATATGAATTTTTTTAAAATGAAATGGAATTAAAAGAAATAAAATAAAATAAAATCAGAATTTAAAAATAAAAAAAAGCGTGGAGCGTTGGATGCAGAGCTCATTAATTGAGCTGGCAAAATGTGTGGCTCCTGAGCACGCTTCCACCATACACGCGAGTCAATGCATCACATGCTGCCAATTAAAAAGTCATAACATTGTGTGGATGAGATCTGATCTGGAAACACAAATGCACGGACCGGATTTGATCTGGAGATAGGACGGTGACATGCGCTACCACTGTCTTCTCCGGCCAGCTTCTGGCGAAGGTCAAATTTGCAGAGAAATAAATGTGCATGAAAAGCCACGATCTAGGTACCAAACAAAAGCTGGGGTGATGTACATCACCCCTGTTCCAACCAAATCCATTCTAGGTTTCTATATTGAGAGAAATCGGAGGTTGAATTTCTGTGGTGTTCAACTGAACTTGTTGGAATTTGAGAATTCAAAGCTCTAAAAGGTTGCCTCTATGATGAGGACTTCAGAAAACACAACAACAACAAGAAACAAGCAGTATATGAGCTGATTCGAAGAAAATAAAATCTGAAGTGAACCTCTGAATTGCAAAGCTTGAAGGCACGATCTCTTGAGGTTGATGCTTGCAGTATACTCTATGAATCATGTTGGCTAGGCTTAGGAACTTTAGATCTAAAATCAATCAATGAAATTGAAGTTTAGATTTGAAAAAAAATTGAGAGAAAAAATGGTGAGTTCCTTTGAGTACGGGTGAGGAATCAATCGTGCAGCATTTAGGGCGCCTTCAGGTTAGTGAAATGAGGAGCATAAGGCATGTATTTATACCAAGGCAATGGCTGTGATGCATGATCATTTCATTGCATGGATAGAAAGGGCCTCCATGCATGGGCCTGTACAAGCGCATGGAGGGCCCAATTCCACTTGGATTTGCAAGCTTATGCCAAAGGGAATGAGAATGGACATGCAAATTGAGTGTGCTGAGCTCATGCATGGAAAATTTAATAGATTTTAAAAAATGCACCAACATGTTCATGCTTTCGAAAATGTCATGTCCATAATTGAAACATAACCTTATGAGTAATGGTTGGAAAGATTTTTGCATGAGGATCATTTGTTATGTTGATCAAAACTTCATTTGAAAATTGGAAATTGGTGAAAAGTGATCATGAAGTGTAGGGTGCAAAACATGTACATCTGAGAATTTCAAAAATGGCCAAACTTTAAGCACTTCTGTTTCAATGATGCAAGCTCCAAATGACACAATCCTCAACATAAAAGTTCTAATCTTTTCAAGGAAATAAATTTGGACTTATATTTTGCATCATTTGGATTTTTGATGAAGAAGTTATGGGCACTTGAAGTTGGACTGTTTCACATTTCAATGCCTTTGGTCCAAAGTGACCTATAATGTTTTGCATTATCACATGTATTTATTTTAAGATTTTTAAAATTTGCTCAACATAACATTTTAAGTAGACATCTTAATATTTCCAATTCATTTGATCCCACCTAAAAATCATGAAAAATGAAGGAGTTATGTCCTTGGGAAGTTGACCTAAAATTAGGGTTTCAGTCAAAATGACCTATAATGTTTTGAAATGCATGATGACCTTCCAAGCTTCAGATCAATTTTTGATGAACATGAAAGTTGTTCATATGGTTCTTAAGAAGATTATTTCTATTGGTGTCATCCCCATTTGACAAATACATAAAAAGTTAGGTCACAATGTACTTCAAAATAGTCAAATGAATTGACTGATCAGCTTCTCAAGTCCATGCCCCAAATCTTGATGAATTGATGATTGAGGGCACTCAAATAAGTTCAAATATGTATGAAATGATGAATTAAATAAATTCCCTTGATTTAATTTGATCATGGGTTGAGGTTGCTTCATGAGCAAGGTACAGTTGATGAACAGATAGATTAGGGTTTCCTTGGGATACAAGCCTCAAGCCCCTTAGTTTTCTTTGATCAAAATGATGAATTGAGATGCTTGGGAGGCATATTTGATGAATAAGAGCTTTGGGAACCATTTCCATGCTTGCTTTCATCTTCTCTTGGCCATATCAATGTACATAGGATCTCCTAGATGCTTTGGATCTTGTGACTGCTCAAGCTACAAACAAAAGATGTTAGTGACATATTTTTGTGCTTTTGGTTAGTGAATAAAATGAGAAAAGCAGTAATATACAATTCAAGCATGCTTGGTGATCTCAAACCAACTCTCAAGAGATCCCACCCAAAGGTTAAGGAGCCAAGATGTTATGATCCTTGAGGCAAGATGCTATGCAATGTTATGATGCCATGAGGGATCTTAGGGTCAAAATTAGGGTCTTACAGATTCCCCTATTTACGGTCATTCTAGCCAGAGAAGTGAAGGTTAAAATCTTCGTCTCGACGAGGTAGAATGGGCTTAAATAATAACAAAGAGACGAATTTTGGTCCCTAAGAGACCTCATGATGCAAATGTTTGTATGCAAAAAGGTAATACTCTGTGGATATATATCCACAAAGGAAAAAGAAATCAAGAGAAACTGGAAATCCATATGAGTAAGACACTCATAAATGGGACATAGACTCTGGGGATTCTAATGGGGATAAGAAAGGGAATAAAATGCGTGAGCAGGTCACGACTTAAAACTTGCTGAGAGATACGAGAGGAATTCCATAAATCAATGGAAAGACTCGAGCTGACTCAGAGATGCATGTATTGGGGAATATATCAATACAACAAAATTATCCATAAAGGATACTTCGGATGAAAATCCGGACTCAGATGGGGAAAATCCACTAAGGGGCTTCGCTGGGAAATGTCCAAACAGGACTCATCTGAGGAAACAACAGGATGAGGTATTACCGGTTACTGGGTAATAAGCTCAAGGAGACGTGTGGTCAAAACACCAATATGAGGGTGAGAGAACAACACGCTCGGGGATAATGAACGTCTAAGACCGGTATGAGGGTGATAGATATCAAACATCCAAATCATCTGAGGAAGACCTAAAAAGGTATATTTCGACTCAGGAAATCTGACTCTACAGGGGCCAAAAACGTCATAATAGGGAGCAGAAAAGGAAGGAACACCAGAGATACCGGTTACTGGGCATATAATAGGTGACCATCCAGGCGTGAATTGGGGAATATTTCCAAGACACTCATCATCCAAAAGGAGGGCTGAAAAGCAAACTCGATTACAGGATGGGCATTCGATTCCATAAGGAAATACGAATCTTACTCGACTGGGGAAGAACAAAGACTTCAACCAAAGAGCGCATGAGATATATCATCTATTACCATCAGAACATAGATAATATATTCGCATGGAAGATTATCCACAACCGGTTACTGGGTTAATAAAGGATAAATCAACCGAAAAGAAAGGACATTGGGATACCGAATACTAGGTATAAAATGATGACCAATCAAAGGGAGAAACAATCATTACCAACCAGGGGTAAATGAAAGATGACTCGCTGGGGATACATTGACAAAGGCAATGATCCGGGAGATATATCACCGGTTACTGGGAGATATACTCAAAAAGTGAAGGAATATCAATACCGAATATTAGATAAAGATAACCAACAAGAAGGGGATTACATCTACCAGATACCGGGTAGAAAACCAGAGAAAAGTAACCGCCATCAGTTAGGATGAACAAAATAAGGTTAACTCTGCAAGGGTATAAAATGGGGTTTACAACTGCCGGTATGAGGGTAGAAAACCACAGAAATAGGACTTACAACTACCGTTTACTGGGTATAAGCCACAAAAATAGGACTTACAACTACCGGTTACTGGGTAAAAGGCCACAGATTCCGCCGAGGAAAAGATGGACAATTACTGGTTACTGAGAAATCGTTCATCTATACTGTGGGGAAGTGCAGGGGAAATATCAAAAGGAGTCGATCTAGGAACAAACTAGAGAGATACACCGAAACAAGACTCAACCCAATGAGGATATATCTCAGGGGAGAACTCCATCCCAATACATGTGTTGGGAGGAAACTAAAATAACAATCATCCACGAGGACATAACTCAGTGGGGAATATGGGAGAAAGAGTAGACACTTTCTGCCTATGGGGCTGACTCTATTATGGAGAGATCAGACACAAACATCTGCTTGGGGAAATATATCACCAACTAGCAGAAGACAACAAACAACGATATATGGTAAAGTATGCAGCATGAATATCTGTATGTTAAGAATATGCATATATGCGTGGTTTATGTATGATGAATGCTGACAACCAGACATATCTAACACAAACAGGTCCAAGAATTAATGAACAAACATCCGATACTACATCTCAAAAGAGAAAGCCAGGCCTACTGGAGAACATCCCATCTGATGGGGCAACAAATACCAGGAAGCAAAGATCTCTGCAGGGGATCTAAACATGGATAAAATCCACCGTAGAAGCAACTCTACTGGGGAAGTTATCAAAGAGGGAAATGAAACTCTGTGGGGGACAACCACCAATCAGAAGGTTCCAATGCCACCACATTCTTGCACTGCTGAAGAAATCATGTCTGCCAAGGAGAAAGGGACACTGCTCCGTTGGGGATGGAAAGATAAACATCTTCATCAACCACTCTGCTCGGGAGGAAAGCACAAACGGGCTCTGATCAGACAATTCCACTAGGGAAACACTGCTGACGACCGAATCGGGGATTACCCATAGGCAACTACTAGGGATACCATACTGGTGACCATACTAGGGAGTAAAAGTGGGATCAACCCTGATGAGGATGGTGGAGGAGCAAATTTGCTGGAGATCAAAGTAGACAAGTCCACAGAGGAAAAGCTACACCAAACTTGATGATGACTCCATTTATGCTGGGGATTTCCTGCTCACTCTAGCGGAGAGATTTCTAACTCGAGGTGGGGAAAACCAACTTCATATTCAATTTATCAATCTATAAGGGATTTTAGGTCAATCCATGCAAGGGACGACAACCATATAATTGATAACACAAATGCTAAAATCTGGACTCACTGGGGAATTTAGAAAATTGAGCCCGTATCCAAAACTCCAAACTCTCTGGGGGGTTTGGTGGGATGTACAACTTTCCTTTGTGCTCGCGGGGGAGACAACCTGAAAGATAATAAAGAGGATACAAGTATGCTGGGAAAATGAACAAATGTCTTACCCTTTTGGAAATCATGCCATCCTTGGGAGAGCACTGGAGACGTCCCGAGTATCCTTTTGTCATTGTGCATGTTCACTTTGTCTAAAAACAATTTATGAAAATTTTAAAACAATGATATTTTTCCATTAAAACATGCAAAATATTTGTTGAATAGAAATAAATAAGAGTGCAAAGAATTGGATAAAGGCTCAAATTTATTTGATGGAATGGTAGTCTGCAAATGCCAAGACTCCATGGATCTTTAAAAATTTGAAATTGGAGATATATATTGGAAAAGGGCTACATTTAACATAATGACCATTTCTCCACCAACTCTGAATCCGATGTATTTGAAGCTTCAGTCGACGATGACTGAGCGAGAATCTTTGACAGATGACAATTGTAGAACAAAGTCTTGTCGGGATGCAGTTACTTGCCAAATCCCTAATTTTTGCCTAGATCTCCCCAGGGTGAGGTACTCAATCTAGCAGGATACATATTAATTTTTTATGTCTCTAAATTTTGCCTGGATCGCACTTTCGGGTTTTCAATCCACCGAGACGCTCATTTTTGCCTAAGCCGCCCTTTCGGGTTTTCAATTTAGCGAGCTATTCTGTTTTTAATTTAGGTGAAGTATTTCTTGACTGCATCTGAATTCACAGGACGAGTGAAATCCTCCCCATCCATGGTTGTAAGTATCAAAGCACCACCTGAAAAGGCTCTCTTAACAACATATGGACCTTCATAGTTTGGAGTCCACTTGCCCCTGAAATCGGTCACCTTCTCGGAACACACGAGGCTTGGCCTTCTTATAAAAGGATTTCTTCATACTCTGCTGATATAACTGACCATGGCACATGGCAGTCAATCTCTTCTCTTCTATCAAATTCAGTTGGTCATAGCGACTCTGAACCCATTCAGCATCAGTCCACTTGGCTTCCATCAAGACTCTCATTGATGGGATCTCCACCTCTACTGGGAGCACAACCTTCATGCCGTAAACAAGAGAGAAAGGGGTTTGCCCCTGTTAAAGTGCGGACAGATGTACGATATCCATGCAAAGCAAATGGCAACGTCTCATGCCAATCTTTGTACGTAACAACCATCTTCTGGACAATCTTCTTGATATTCTTATTAGCAGCTTCAACAACCCCATTCATCTTGGGTCTATAAGGAGAATAATTATGATGTGCAATCTTGAACTTGCTACAGAACTCTTTCATCATCTTGTTGTTCAAGTTAGATCCATTATCAGTAATGATCTTATCTGGCACACCATAACGGAATGAGTTGATTCTTGATAAACTTCACAACCACCTGCCTGGTCACATTTGCATATGACGCCGCTTCAACCCACTTGGTGAAGTAATCAATAGCTATGAGAATAAATTTGTGTCCGTTGGACGCTTTCGGCTCTATCATGCCAATCATGTCAATTCCCCACATAGAGAAAGGCCATGGTGATGAAATCACATTCAAAAGTGTCGGGGAATATGAATCTTATCCACATAGATCTGAAACTTGTGGCATTTCTGAACATATTTGCAGTAGTTAGACTCCATTGTCAGCCAATAGTAGTCTGCTCTCAATGTCTTTCTATCCATGGCATGTCCATTGGAATGAGTACCAAATGAACCCTCATGGACCTCAGTCATTAACAGGTCTGCTTCGTGTCTATCCACGCATCTGAGCAGAACCATGTCAAAGTTCCTCTTATAAAGCACATCGCCATTGAGTTAGAAACTGCCTGATAGTCTCCTCAAAGTCTTTCTATCTTTCAAAGATGCCCCAGGCGGGTAAATCTGACTCTGAAGAAAACATTTGATATCATAATACCATGGCTTATCATCTTGCACCTCCTCTACTGCAAATACATGAGCTGGTCTGTCCAAGCGCATCACAGTGATATTGGGAACTTCATTCCAGAGTCTCACCACGATCATCAAGGCAAGTGTAGCAAGTGCGTCTGCCATCCGATTCTCATCTCGAGGAATATGATGAAAGTCAACCTCAATAAAGAATGTTGGAAACCTCCTCGCATAATCTCTATATGGAATGAGGCCAGGCTGATTCGTCTCCCATTCACCCTTAATCTGAATAGCAACAAGGGCCGAATCACCATAAACATCAAGATGTTTGATCCTAAGATCAATACACTCTTCTAATCCCATGATACATGCCTCATACTCAGCCATATTATTCGTGCATTTGAAAGTTAGCCTTGTTGTAAAAGGAAAATGTGTGCCTTGAGGAGTAATAGTCACTGCCCCAATACCATTTCCATACTGATTTACAGCACCATCAAACATCATGCTCTCTCGGGAACCAGGCTCTGGCCCTTCATCGAGCGTAGGCTCATCACAATCTTTCATTTTCAAATACAGAATCTCCTCATCTGGGAAGTCATATTGAACTGAATGATAATCCTCGATTGGTTGATGTGCCAAGTGGTTAGCCAAGATACTACCTTTTATAGCTTTCTGAGCTCGATACTCAATATCATACTCAGATAACAACATCTGCCAACGGGCAATCCTCCCAGTTAAAGCAGGCTTCTCAAAGATATACATGATTGGATCCATTTTGGATATCAACCAAGTTGTATGATTCAACATATACTGGCGTAAGCGCTTAACAGCCCAAGCCAAAGCACAACATTTCTTCTCAAGCATCGAGTGTCGAGACTCACAATCAGTGAACTTCCTACTCAGGTAGTAAATATCATATTCTTTCTTCCCTGATTCGTCTTGCTGACCCAGGACACAACCCATTGAGTCTTTAAGAACTGTCAGATACATAATCAAGGGTCTCCCTTCCATAGGCAGAGACAAAATCGGAGGCTCGGACAAATATTCTTTGATACTGTCAAAGGCTTTTTGGCAATCCTCGGTCCAATCTTGATGTTGATCTTTCTGGAGGAGCTTGAATATTGGCGCACATGTGGCAGTCATATGGGATATAAATCTGGAAATATAATTCAAGCGGCCAAGAAAACCTCGGACTTGCTTCTCAGTTTTGGGCGCAGGCATCTCTTGTATTGCTTTGACCTTTGCAGGATCAACCTCAATACCTCTCTCGCTGACAATAAAGCCCAATAACTTGCCGGAACGGACTCCAAATGTACACTTGTTAGGATTCAGACGAAGCTTATACTTCCTGAAACGGTGAAATAGCTTCAACAAGTGCTCAAAATGTTCAACTTCCGTTCTCAACTTTGCAATTATATCATCAACATATACCTCAATCTCCTTGTGCATCATATTGTGAAACAAGGTAGTCATAGCTCGTTGATACGTGGCTCCGGCGTTCTTCAAACCGAAGGGCATCACTCGATAACAAAATGTTCCCCAAGGTATGATAAATGTTGTCTTCTCCATATCCTTGGGTGCCATCTTAATCTGATTATATCTGGAAAATCCGTCCATAAACGAGAAGACATTGAATTTAGCTGTATTATCTACCAACATATCAATATGTGGTAGAGGGAAATCATCTTTCGGACTAGCTTTATTCAAGTCTCTATAGTCCACACATATACGGACTTTTCCATCTTTCTTAGGCACGGGCACAATATTGGCCACCCATTGAGGATATGTAGAAGTCACCAGAAACCCTGCATCAATTTGCTTCTGAACTTCTTCTTTGATCTTCACTGCCATATCATGATGAGTTCTTGTGAGCTTCTGCTTTACAGGCACACACTCAGGCTTCAAAGGCAGGAAATGTTGCACGATATCAGTATCCAAACCAGGCATGTCTTCATATGACCAGGCAAAGACGTCGACGTATTCTCATAGCAACTTAATCAACCCCTTCTTAACAGACTCTTCCTAGAGTGCCCCAATCTTCACTTCTCGCACACAATCTTTAGACCCTAGGTTGACTGTTTCCAGATTCTCGAGATGCGGCTGAATGATCTTCTCTTCGTGCTCAAGTAGACGGGTGATATCGTCAGGGATCTCTTCAACATCATCTTCTTTGGCCTCAAATATAGGGAACTCAAAGTTGGGAGATGGTGTTGGATCATTATGTTCAATGGGTTTGATCAACCTGCATAATGATTTTGGATATAAAAGAGATTTTAGAATTCAAACAAGGAAAATCATTATGCAGATGAAAATATTGATTTTATTCTATTTTTAGGGTTTTATAGTGACCACCAATTTCATTCAAAAAGCAAAAAGTGAAAATAATTGGAAAAACAAACATTTAACATGAATTTATTGAATGAAATATCATTGTATTTATGAGCCAACAATGTCATCACTCCTCCTTTTGGCCTGGGAGAAGGGTTTTTAAACAAAATGAACATTACGTTGACTTATGGACAACTGTTGGAACATCAACAGCGACCCAATTGTTGCAGATCCCTCTAGGGGTGACAAAGTTGCCAAAATCTTCCTCTGCATCCTCTTCCACAACAGCAACAACTTCCTCGTCTTGGACGGTGTGGATGAACCCACCACTCTGAAATATCCCATGCTTGTTGAAAGTGCCAGAAGAATACCCTATGCCAGCCCGGGATTTGTTGTTTTCCAGCTTGATCATTTGTCCCAAACCGGTAGTTGTGTCATGCTCAATGGCCAACTTAGCATCATTGTAGGACGCAAATGAAGAAGTTCCTTTCTTAGTAGGCTCGGCAATAGATAAAGCTTGGAACGGCGTTCCAACTTCATCCTCAGCGTCTATGTAAGAAAAGGAAGACAAATGGCTAACCAGGAGAGCCTTCTCTCCCCCTACCACCACCAGCTTCTTATTTTTAACAAATTTCAGTTTCTGGTGTAGGGTGGATGTCACGGCGCCTACCTCGTGAATCCATGGCTGCCCAACAGACAACTATATGATGGGTGGATATCCATGACCTGAAAAGTGATCTGGAAATCACTTGGTCCAATCTTGACTGGGAGTTCAACCTCACCAATCACAGTTTTGCGAGACCCATCGAAAGCTTTAACCACTACTCCACTCTGCCTCATGGGAGGCCCCTGGTATGACAATCTAGCAAGAGTGGATTTCGGAAACACATTCAGCGATGATCCAGTGTCTACCAGCACATTAGACATGGCATCATCCTTACAGCTCATGGATATGTGAAGTGCCAAATTGTGGTCTCTTCCCTCCTCGGGGAGATCAACATCACAAAAACTCAGATTGTTACAAGCGGTAATGTTTGCAACAATACTATCAAATTGTTATATTATGACGTCATGATCTACATACGCCACATCCAACACCTTTTGTAGAGCTTCACGGTGTGGTTCTGAATTCATTAATAAAGATAGCACATAGATCTTTGACGGCGCCTATAGAAGCTTATCTACAACATTATATTCACTCCTCTTGATGAGCCTCAACATCTCATCATAGTCTTCTTTCATGGTGCCACTCTGGCCAACAAAGACAAGAGTTCTTACAACAGAGGCAGGTTTATTAGCAACAAGTGCCGGATTCAGAGCAATAACAGCATTCCCAACCAGGCGCACAACATAATCAGCAACATCGGCCCTTCGGACGTCAGCCTGGGGTTTCGGCGGAGCCGAGAAAACACAACCGCTACGGGTCAGGCCGCTGACATCGGCAATATTAACAACAGAAGTAGAGGGAAGGGGCACCTCCTTCCCATCTTCCAATGCCACAACATTGTAACGATAGGGGACAGCTTTATCAGAAGAGTATGGCACAGGGCCAGCTGGTTTAATAATCAAAGAGGGAGAAGCCTTCTGCTTGCTGCCATCATACCGGATGACAACAGGCTCTGGGATCCGAAATAACAGAGATATCACATTAACCTTATCATCATCAACATCTCGATTCTGAAGTATTTCAATTACACCTTCATCCAGCATTTCTTGGATGTCTTTACGGACTTAGCGACATCCCCTCTGATTGATAGTGTAGACACGACATCTGTCATGGTCGTGCTCGTAATGACTGTACTCACACAACAGTCTGTGCATCTCGACCAAAGATTGTCGAATATGGCTGACATATTTGACTTTATATTTACCAGGGAAGCCCTGGACCATGTTGATAGAGGATTTCTCATGCTCGGGCAATGGGTTCTTCTTTACATTGGGACCTACGTCCTCGAAACACAAGATACCACTTCTCACAAGGTCTTGAACCTTGGTCTTCAGCGGGTAACAGTTTTCCACGTCATGTCCGGGGGCACCGGAATGATAAACACAATGTAGCTCGGGCTTATACCACCACTGAGGGTTGGTAGGTATAGCCGGTGGGTCGCGTGGAGTAATCAGCTTCCTCTCTATCAAAGAGGGATAGAGCTCTGCATAGGTCATAGGAATAGGATCAAAGGTGACCCTCTTCCTCTCATAGCTGGTACTAGTCTGATTATTGTTTTGAGGATGGTACGCCTGCTGTTGAGGACAGTGCTGTTGTTATTGATATTGTTGATGTTGTTGTTGCTGGTTATTGTTGTGCTGAGAGTGCTGGTTTTCTCTGAAAACAGGTGCTATGTGAGCCACCTGATGCTGATTACCGGCGAGACGCACGGTCTTCCTCCTTACTGAGGGTCTTCTTGGTTTAACATGGGAGGTCACAACATGTGCCTCGCCAACTTTCTTCTTTCCAAATGCCCCATATCGTTTGGCAGAAGAGCCTTCTTCTCTGGTCAGGCGCCCTTCCCTGAATCCTTCCTCTAGACACATCCCCGTGTTCACTATCTCGGTGAAATCAGAAGGAGCGCTGGCAATCATCCGCTCATAACAGAATGAGCTTAAGGTCTTCAAGAAGATCTTGGTCATTTCTTTCTTTTCCAGCGGAGGCACAATCTGTGCTGCTAGCTCTCGCCACCTCTGGGCGTACTCTTTGAAAGTTTCCTTTTCCTTCTGGGACATGGCTCTCAACTGATCCCTATCGGGAGCTATATCAACGTTATACTTGTACTGTTTGACGAAAGCTTCACCAAGGTCATTGAAGGATCGGATGTTCGCGCTGTCCAAGCCCAGATACCATCTCAGGGCAGCACCAGACAAACTGTCCTGGAAATAATGAATAAGAAATTGATCGTTGTCGGTCTGAGTCGACATCTTCCTTGCGTACATAACCAGGTGGCTGAGAGGGCAAGTATTTCCCTTGTACTTTTCAAAGTCAGGCACTTTGAACTTTACAAGGATTTTGACGTTTGGGACCAAGCAGAGTTCAGCAGCAGACTTGCCAAAGAGGTCCTTTCCTCTAAGAGTTTTCAATTCCTTGCGGAGCTCAAGAAACTGATCATTCATAGCATCCATCTTTTCATAGACAACTGGGCCCTCAGACGGCTCAGAGTGGTAGATGGTGTCGTCTACTCCGGGCATAGTATGCACGATAGGAGGTGGAACAACGAGGACCGGGCTAGATGCCGGCAGAGAAGAAAATGTGGGGGCGAGACCCTCAGGAACAAAGTTGGCGGGCATCCCCCAGGGAAACCCGGCTGGCATAGCAGTTTGTGCAAAGTGGGCACTGGCCGCAGGCACTGTTGAAGAGGCAATCTCAGAGATGACTGTCCTCTTAGGAGGAGTTGAAGGTGTCGGAGACGACTGGCTCTAGGAGGCCATGAAAGACTCCATCAGGGAAGTCAACTTGGCCACTTCCTCCTTGAGTTCACGGTTCTCTTGCTCTAGGTGATCCATCAGTCTTGAAGTGTTGGCTCGAGTGTAGTACCGGTGAGTCAGCTTGTCTTCAAAATAAATGGAGAACACAGAGTTAGACCATTAAACAAGAAGCCTAGAGCAAAACCTGCTTATGTACATGATGCATGCAATGCTTGTGCATATGATTTATTTTATTTATCAGAGGAACTTTAGAGTCCTATTTGCAAATATTTGAAAATATTAATCATTTAGACATATATGGAAATATCACATCAATAATATCTGGAAAATATTTTTACACCAAAGAAGTACAGTCTTGGTAACCAAATACAATACAAGAGATAAGGAAAACTGGACATCCTATGGAACCCTAGAAACAATCATCTAAAGCTCTGGAGACTGGAAGATAAGTTGCACGAAGCCTCTTCACCTCCCTCTCATAGGCTGCCTCCATATCTGCCTTCTCTTTGGCGAGTCGATCATACTTCCTCTTCTAAAACTTCGAAGATTGAGGAAGAAGAGAAGTCAATGCATCATCAGGCTCATCAATAACCTGGTGCTCAAGAAACTCTCCTTCTCTCTAAGTTGCTGAAGCAACTCCTCTCGTTCACGGATCCAGGCACGTGAACGGTCTTCGTCTCTCAACTCCTCTACTCCTGGGTCAGGGAGGGTTGAAGGCTCAGCCACAACCAAAGGCGTAGGTCTTGGATACTCATAAGGAATAACGTACTCCGAAGCGCAAAAGAACCAATTAGGACACGACAACAGAAACATTTAAAATTCAAACGCACGAAGACTTTGTCTTCTTCCTCGAGACACCTCAAAATAAAAACCTTCAAACAAAAGTTTTTCACTGGATTTGATCATGGAATAACTTGCATACACATATTTGAATCAACCTTCACACTCATGAGCCATTAATTAGTTCTCCATTAATTGGCTCTGAGTGTGGAGTATTTTCCAGAAACTGAGATGAATAAGTTGACCTAAAATAAAATATAAATGTTGGATAATGGTTAATCAGAACTTAAAACATATGGTTAATGATCAGTGAGTGATTTCGAGTTGGATGGTAACTTGTTTGAGTAAAGGGGATGAGTGGAATTACCTGATCGGAATCGATTTTAGAGTGGTGCTCCGATGACAATGGAAAACTCAGGAGAGGTGTTGGGAAGGTGAGTAAGTGTTTGGGAAAGCTTCAATGATGTTTGAACTGAAATGTTTTGAAACTCAGAAAATGATTCTCTGTTTTTGGAGGTTCAACTTGGGTTTGTTGGAAAATGTATTTGGCTTGAAAAGCTTGTTTAAGTTATGGGACACCTTCCCCTATTTATAGGGAAGGTGATGGATTGGTTTTGAGGGAAAGTGAGGGTGGTTTACTTCAGAAAGGGTGGAGCTCGAAAATATGTACAAAGTGGAACTTGGGGAGACATGGAATGGTACAATCTGACTTGGTTTGCTTCACTATCCACTTGGTTTAGGTCCTTAGAAACAATTAGTAACAAACCAAGGCAATGAAATTAGTCTGCTATGCATTTGAACTTTGGCCATTTTGGGATTTTTTTTCACTTTTCACATGGCATCAGGTTTGGAAATTTGAGAGGTTTTTCCATCCAAGTTGACTTCCATTCTTGTCCTGATGTGTTTTGCAATGTGTTTGGGATTAAGTGGGGTCAGAACAAATTGATTTGAGGACCTGTTGGATCAAATTGCAAAATATTACTCACTTGGTCTGGTTTGTGCATCAGGATGATCTCCAGTCTTTGAACCAAGGCCAAATGAAATTGGCTCGTGAATTTTGCATGAAATTTGTGCCAAATGTTCCTTGCCATGTCATTAGTCAGATGCAAAAAGAACCAATTCAAAAGGAGTTGCGGTTTGGAAATGGCAATGTGGTAAATTAGTGGTCTTGATCATGCTTCTAGGGCATGGTAGGCATGTTGGACCAGCTTAGCCAATGCAAAAATTGAGGTCCTTGCTCAATGAATTAGGTCTTGGACCTTGAAACAAATTTGAAGAGGAACTTAATTAGGACATTTGGATCAAAGAAGATCTTTAAAATCTTGTAAGATGAGAAATTTGTGGACTTTGGAACTTGTCATAGGTCATTCTTGCCAAAAATGTGACCAACCAACATTACCTAAAAATATGACTTTAAGATTTCTTGATTTTTATGGCATAATGATGGATGTTTGAAGCTCATATGATCTTATAATGATGTAAAATGAGGCTTGGGGATTTGTGGAGTGATGTTAGGTCAAGTTCATGGGTGAATCAAATGCCTTGAAAGTTCAAAAACTATGACCAAGCCAAGTACTTGCAACATGAATTGAATTAGTGTTTGAAGGGTGAATTTTTGTTGTAATTGGCATGAATTGATATTGAATGAGTGGTGGGTGATAGGATGATCAATTGAAGCAAGGTCAATGATCAAAGGATGCCCAAATTAGAGTTTCTTGAATCACAAGTTTCATCAAGAACCATGGTCAGAGAAATTAGGGTTAGGTGATGCCAGGGATATATTGAGATGTTTCAAAGTTTTAGGGTATGAACAAACTTTGTATTTTATGGGTCCTCATTGATATGGTCAAGACTCATGGTGAATCATGACTTGTACAAGTCAAATGAGGGTCAAGAGTTAGGGCTGAGGTCCTTGGGTGATCATATGAATCTTTGAGGTCCTTGGTACGAGATGGGATAAATAACAATTTAGGCTTGACGAGTATGGTATATGGAATAACGACTCAATATTTGCTGGAAAGTTGGCCAAACATACAGCCTAGGCTTGGGGGATACAAGAGGTAAAACAACAGTTTAAATATGCTAGGGAGATGGCCAGACAAAAATCTTGGGCTTGAAGGGTGTGGCTAAGCAATGGTTTAGGCTTACTGCATGGATATGAGGGGCTAAACAACAAGGTTTAGGCTTGTTGGGGGAAGATGGCCAAATGTAAATCTTGGGCTTGATATGTAATATAATAGCTAAACAACATATGCTTTCACAAGGTAGGGGCCAAACAGGATTTGGGCTTGAAAAGAAGTAGGGGGTTGAGCAAACAAGGTTCGGGCTTGGGGAGACCAGCTAAACAATGGTTTAGGCTTCAAAAGATAGTGGCTAAAAAATCAGCTTAGGCTTTGATGGAAAGGGGTTAAAACTAGAAGGTTTAGGCTTAGGGATACAACTAAACAATGATTTGGGCTTCAAAGATAGTGGTTAAACAATAAATTTAGGTTTGGATGAAAAGGGGCTAAACAACAAGGTCTAGGCTTGGGGAAAACAGACTGTTTAGACCCACTGGAGAAAAACGGATTTTAAACACAAGCTTTTAGGATTAAGCAAAGGTAGTGGCCAAACGGAATTTGGGCTTGAAAAGACTCACATGAAGGTCTGACAGGATTTGCGTCCAATGGGGCAGGGGATAAACGAAGGTTTAGGCATAAAATAGGGTAATGTCCAAACAGAATATGGGCTCAAAGGGATTATATGGAGAAGCAAGGGTTTAGGCTTACTGGAGAAAAGGAAACGGCTAAACACAAGGTTTAGGATTGAAGAGAGGTAAGGGACAAAATGGGGTTTTGGGCTTGAGAGAGTATGGTTAAACACAGGTCTATATTTCCGGGATAGAAAGGGTGTTAAACACATGGTTTAGGTTTGTAGAGACGGGCTAAACAGGGTTTAGGCTTAGACAAGTTTATAGAGAGGGTTTAATAAGGGTTCTAGGTACAACTTGGCTTTCACAAAGAGGGTTTTCCAAACAGAAAATGGGCTTTAAAGGCTTTCCAGACAGGAACTGGGCTTGGGAGAGGTTTGCAAACAGAATTGGGCTTCGAGGAGAGGTTTTCTAGACAAGAACTAGGCTTTGAAAAAAGGTTTCCCAAACATGGTATGGGCTTTGGCATGTTATGTCAACTGGGAACTTTGATGTAGGCACAAAAACCTCAGGGTGTCCCATAAG
Source organism: Lathyrus oleraceus (assembly GCF_024323335.1). Taxonomy (NCBI): domain Eukaryota; kingdom Viridiplantae; phylum Streptophyta; class Magnoliopsida; order Fabales; family Fabaceae; genus Lathyrus; species Lathyrus oleraceus. The sequence goes on from NC_066580.1 coordinate 292,479,836, forward strand.
CACAACGACATATATGAAGTTTTTGAAACATGGCTACCCTTCCCGGGACTCAATAAACCTGCATTGGATATTTCGAAGCAAATCAAAAGTAAAAGACTTGATAGAGACATCCTTCTCGCGCAAAAGGCAACGAGGGATTACAAAAGGTAAGCAAAAAGAAATAACTTGGGAAACCCTGATGGGGGTGTCAACTAGGATTTTCACAAGGATCCAAATGAAGTCAAACTATTTTTATGATGCCAACAGAAATGGGTTCTGGGAATGTGCCAACGGAATTGGGCTCGAGGATATGCCAAGAGAATTTTGGGCTTTATTCTTTCCTGTCGGAGATTTCCAGGCTATGTCGGATGATATGCATGGGTGGAATGATACGAATTATGCATGATAGGTTTATGCAATGGTTTGGGGGTCTACAGATGCCCCAAGTTTAAGTATGGTGCGGTGGACACTAAGGGAGCTTAGCTTGGGTTACAAGGATTTTGGTTAACAGGGTATGGAATGTGTCTAGCATGACTTCTCGACATCCTGATTTCTCGATACTGCTTGAGAGGGATGAGCCTGGTCTGGGTCCTCTGATGCCCCAGGCTTGATTTGAGATGCTCTGAAAGCATGGAGAGGAACTTCCCATCTATGGCTAGTCTTTCCCCAGTCTATTGGGTATCTGCATGGATTGCCCTAGTCACAAGTTATTAAGCAACTTTTTCGTAAATGATATCAATATGACCTTCCCTAGTGTCTTGGACTTGTATACCTCTGATTAAATGGTCGGAAAAATAGCGAGTGTACTATTTTTCCTATTATAGTAATAAAGGGGAAATTCCCTGAATGTCGATCTCAAGGACTAAAAGCTAATATTGAGTTCAAATCGTCGTTCAATTAAACAAAACCTGGTGTTAGGGTTTTTTATTTACAATTATCAAAATAAAGGCAAAGGAAAATAATAATGAAAAATAAGGGTTTACAAGGGAAGAGAAACAATGTCAAGAAAGGTGTACAATTTGTCCCTGTGACAACTCTGAGACACTATTGCATCAACAAATATCAATTACTATCATTCTCAAGGATATTTTCTCCCAAGTCCTTAGTGAGAAAACCTTTAATCATTTTACCTTAATTTCGATGTCCATAGGCAATTATGGTGAAGTTAGGCCTTATTATATTAAGAATGCTCTAATTCATATAGGGTATCCCTAGTCCTAGGTGATATCTACTCTAGAGTAATCTTATGAAAACCTTATCAATGGCGGTCCAGCCTAATTGATAACCATATAACAATCTTGATTGGTCTGAAAGAGAAAGCATTAGACACATCAAAAGATTACCGTAAAAATAATGTTATAAATGCAATCGTAAACTCAAAGTAATTACAACTCTAAATCAGGGACACCCCCTAGCATTGGGGGGTTTAGCTACTCATATTGTTCAAAACAGATTCAAGATAAAAAGTACACATTACAAGTAATTGGATGACTTGGATCTTCAATCGCTTCCGCTCATGAAAACCGACCGCTCTCTGAATTCCTTAGTCTCTATAATTCTCGATCGTCTGATGATTTTGTGTTTGCCTCGTTCCAAGATATCTTCTCCTCTCGTAGAAACTCTCCTAAAATAGTGAAAATCCTTTGGAAATGGTTGGAAATCCCCAAAACATCCTTGTTGCTCAAGCCCGGGTAAAAAGCCAAAAAAAATGGAAAATTAGCGCCTGGGCTGACACGGGCGGCCGTGTCATCTCTCTGCCTTGTTATTTCCTTGGTGACACGGCCCAGGTGACCTAACATGCATCGTGTTAGCTGACACGGGTGGACGTGTTAGGCCCCTATCTTGGACATTGCTTGTTATTTTTTTCCTTCCTCCTGACACGGCCCGTGTCAGTTGATATGGGTCACCGTGTCAGGCCTCCTGAACTAGAAAATCTTATTTTCTCAAACGCCAGAACTTTCTAATTTCTCGCATTGAGTTCGTTGGATCTTCTACGTGGACCTGGAGGGCATAAACACAGATAACCAAAGCATAAAATCCCAAAAAGCACAAAGTAAACTAAAAATTGATAAAATGCTTAAATAACTTACTGAAATGAAAATTAACTTCAAAGGTACCATAATGCGCACAAAGTGTTTCAAAATCCTTGGTTTCTTCTCAGATAAGTAACGAAAACATAGTGTAAATGGTGACCGATCATTAACCATCTAAGAGAGATTGACTTATTGGGCTCTTGGGGTGGCCTGCCCTAGTATGAGTCTCAACGTAACTCTGCTGCTGGTTAGTTAATCTTTGAGGGAGTTCCTCTGACTAACTGATCTTCAGAGAGATTTGTCAAATCTCAACGTAACTACCTCAGATAGAATGAACATTGTAGAGATTTCTCGATATATTTCATCAGATTGACTGAACCTTGTAGAGATTTCTCGATGTGATTGCCCCAAATTAACTGAATCTTGAAGCGACTTGTCTTTCTACTCAACGAAGTCTTCAAGCATTCCGCCCCTTGATGGGATTAATTGAAGTGGCTTACGCCTGCTCAACAAAGTTCTCAGGTATTCTGCATTTTTTATATGATCAATCAAAATGATTTTCTCCTACTCAACGGAGTCCTAGGGCATTTTATTCCTTGGTATGATCAATCAAGATGACTTACCCCTCCTCAACGAAGTTCTCAGACATTTTATCCTCTGATGTCATCGAGCTTCTCAATTCAAGTTCATGGTATACTTCCTTGATGTCAAATGCTTACTCACAAGTAAAACATATTCATTTTGAAAATGATAATTGCAATGTTATGTCTATGCTAGTTTTGGAATCCAAGTCAGTTCACTAGAATTATGCCATATAGTGAATGGATCACTAATGAGAATGTCATATTGATACAAACACAAATGATAAACTAATTACATAGGAGTTTGTTTTAACATGATCTTACCGACTGTATGCTTTCCAAATAACCCTGCTTCAATTAGGTCTTTTAAGGGTTGTAATGTGGCCTAGTTCACGGTTTCAGAAAGAAAATGATTTATGGCTCGAAACCTATTCTAACCACCCATTCTCCCTGATGTTCTCCAGTTCTATGTTCAACTAGTTCGATACAAGCACTCATCTTCCAAAAGGGATTTGGGATAATGGAAGTGATAAACCAACGAGGTTTTTGGATTGGTAGCCACCCTTCTCTTGTGTGGCTTATAGTCACACGAATTTGTTCTTGATGAGGATTTTCTTTTGATTCCTCTTTTTGATTTCCCTAATTTTTGATGGATTGATTCATATTTGCAATCCACGGGGATGCCCTAGTTTTGAGTTTTCGACATAGAGGGCTTTCTTTCTTTTTCTTTTGACTTTTGGATTCTTGTTTCTTTTTCTTTGCTTGGAACAAATTGTGTGACGTCTGTTCGTTTGATTTGAAGGGGTTTTGACTGCCTCGCTCCTCTAATGGTGAGGGACAACCGTTACAGATTTGTGGTTTCTGACCTCTCGTGAGGGATAAGGTATGATTTATCCTCAGATATGATACTCCTCTTTTGAAGTTTGAACGCATAGTCAAACTAACTGACGACTACCCTGCCCCGGGTTAAGATTGAGGGTTTTATGTTCAGAAAGAAACTCATACTCCTTGGCTCGAAAGGGTTGACTATGGGTTATCTTCCTTATATCTTCGGTGTTTGGGGATTTAAAGCAATGCCTTACAGCAACAACAAGGTTTTATTTAAAAGCATACGTGCAGTGATTTCGTGTATTTCAATTTCATCATTCTCCTTTTGGTTCCACTTAAACAAAAGTTTGATATCGATGAAAAATATGAGTGGAGACGAAAAATATGAATGGATTTATTCAAAACATGCATATTCATTTCAATGTCATTATTATTAAAAAAAACGAGTTTATTACAAGTGAATATTACAAATGACAAACAAGAAAATTATAAATGCAAATGATTGAAAAGACTAGTGATTGCTGACGTGATCATCCTTATTCCCATATACAAAATGGTGTTATTTCTTGCAGAAAGTGGCATGATTGTCTTCAAGATTTTTCCTCCAGATACTTCTTTAGATATACCCTAGCTTCCATTTGCATTGATCATGGCATTGGAGTTGTACCTGCTTGTGGAGGCATGGGATTGTATAGTATGCTCAGGCCGCTTGGTGTGAAAGCAATAGCCTTTGAATCGATCAGATCTTGTACTTTGTGCTTTAGAGCTCTACAATCTTCAATCATGGGCCCAGGTTCCCCTGAGTGGTATATACATCTGGCATTTGCATCGTAACCGTAAGGAAGAGGTGTTGGAGGAGGTCCTAATTCCTTCAGCTAAACCACTGAACCCATAATCAAGAAAGGGGGAGTTCGCTTATATGACATAGGAACATGATCAAATTGTCTCTCTGGCCTCTTTGGCTTTCTTTGACCTTGTTGAGCATAGTTCCATAGCTGATTGGGGTACTGATTCTGATTCTGCATTGGGTTCCCCTGCCTTGGTCGGGGAATAGGAAATGTTTGTTGATGGGAGGCCTTGAAGGTCCAAGTTGTTGATGACATCCATGAGGTAGCTCTTGATGTGGGGTAGGGTCAAGCATTGTCACATGAGTGACCACTTCTAGTACAGTAGTTGGCATGGGATTGCTCATCATTGCTTGCAGGATATCCAAGATCCGGCTAAAATGATTCTTCAGTTGGTTGACTTCCAAACTCAATGCTTCTGAACCTCTCTAAATCTCTTCCATGGTGATTTGAGACATACTTCTAGCTCAAAAAATGGATGTCAGGTAATCATCTAGCTATTCAGAAATGAGAGGTGATATGAGGCCTTATCTTGTTGGACAAAATGGAATGTCATGCAATGCATGATACATTTTCTTTATGCATGTCCATGATAAAAGAGGACAAGACTGTAATAGATCAATGGTATGTTTGTGGTTTAGTTTCCCTGCAAGAAACTCATATTCCCTCACAAGGTGAGTACAAAGACTTATGAAGATGCTAAGAGTCACAAATCATGAGATAAAAATATTGTTGTCTCCACAAGAGAGCTTCTGAGTTAACAACATTTTCGAGATGATCTACTATAAGTGAGGTTTCCCTCAACTTCAAAAGCCATGGGTTTTCTAAAGGTCGTCAGAGTCACGGACCTCTTTGGAAGAATGGTTGTCAGCGCAAAATGACTTACGTGTCAGAGAAACTCCAAAAAGAATCTACTCCAAGCGGAATCTTTGTATCTTCTCCCCAAGACAACTACGTCCGACGAGTCAATATAAAGTCCCTCATATCTTAGGTATACTCTCTAAACCTGTGTATTGGGCTTTTCACTTAAGCAACATAACACACACACACATGCACGCACGCACGCACGCACGCACGCACGCACACACGCATGCACGCGCGCGCACACACACACACACCCACACCCACACACGCACGCACGCACGCACGCACGCACCCACACACCCACACACACGCACACACATACCTACACACGCACGCACGCACGCACCCACACACACACCCACACACGCACACACGCACACACGCACGCACACACACACACACACACGCACACCCACGCACGCACACACACACACCCACACCCCACACACACCCACACACCCACACCCACACACCACACACACACACACCACACCCACACCCCCCCCCCCCACACCCACACACCCACACCCACACACCCACACACACACACACACACACCCACACCCCCACACCCACCCCCACCCCCCCTCCCCCCGCATGCACGCACGACCGCACGCACGATTCAAAATCCCAGTGATGGGCCCATGATCTGAGGTGTATCCTGTGGAGCATGATGCCTAATTTAAAACCCTAATCAAGGGTCATTGGTGCCTGAGTGCCATGTTGGATGATTTGTGGACTTAGGATTCATCAAAACCCTATCTAATAGATGCTTAAGGTCTTGGAGGTTGGGTCTTGATGTTCACTCCACACCCAAACCCTAATCTTGATCCAAAGCCCTATTCTATTCATGGCATTGCTTGTGTTTGGCCAAGTTAAGGTTATCCGTTGTTTCCTTGCTTGCCTGTTCCTGCATTCATGGCCATATCACCATGTTTCACCTCCAATCATAACACAACGCAAGATTCATTCACGACATGTAATTTCTTGCAAGTTTACTTGTAACTTTGGGTATTTTTGTTTGGGATTACATTCATTCTTATTTTGGAGTCCTATGTGTGGTATTCCTAATCTATGTTGATTTCCATGCACATTCATGATCCTTTGGTTTTAGCACTTTGAATTCACTAATTCAAGTTCATGGTACTTGTTTCGCTCATAGACATTCAAACTTGTTTTGCAAGCAAAATAAGCCATTGGTATATTACATTCAAGGGCATGTTACAAGGAGTTCATTCGTACAAATACCCATTCCATCATTTTAGGATAGTCGTATCCTCCTTCAAAAATGTAGGGTGATAAAATTGGAATGGACGAGATGATGAAATACGAAGACTCGACGATGAAGGTTTAGGATTAGGCTGAAAGAAGTAAGTGAGTTGACTTCGGTCAAAGTCACATTTTTGCTATTTTGCATCATTTTACAAATGCAAAATAGCAAAAATGTGACTTTGACCGAAGTCAACTCGCTTACTTCTTTCAGCCTAATCTTAAACCTTCATCGTCGAGTGTTCGTATTTCATCATCTCGTCAATTCTAATTTTATCACCCTACATTTTTGAAGGAGGATACGACTATCCCGGGTTCTTTTGGTTCTGGGCAGCCACTTTTCAAATCCAGTAATGGAAATTGGAGCCTTTCCAATGCTCCGCTTATTGACATAACAAACACTGATCAAATTTTTGTTCTTGATAAAGCAAACTGGACAATCTATTTGCATACGTGGGTCCTGGGTTTCTTGCTTCCATTGCCTATTTAAACCCTACAAATATCCATCATGAAACCGAAACCAACAATATACGGTCACTAACATGAACAAAAAGAACTTCTTAACCATGGCGGCCGCGACAATAGCACCTCCAACCAGTTCTGCAACAGAAGCAGCCTCAACAGGTGGAGCATCCTGCTTGCCTTCAGCGGCTACAGCCCTCAACACAAGTAGCGGCATTGAATCCATGATGTTCCACCTGTAGTAAATTAAACCAATTAACCAACTCTTAATTCTGAAGCTGAACTAGAAGCTAAACCGTATTTGACCCGTAGCAACCATCCTGCATAATTCCATAAAAAATATATCGATTAGTATTTTCAATCATAGGCTAATTTCTGTCATCTTCAATTGTTAACCTCCAAAATTAAACTCATTCTAAATAACATAATTGAAACTGTCATAGCTAACTCTATAACCACCAACTGTTTTTCTAACAGTCTTAATAAACCTCTAACAAACTGATGTTGCCCATGTTAGCATCTTGCAATTTACGGCAACGACATCCGATCATTAGCGGTATACTATTTGAAACCCCTGGTGCACCATGAAGATTTGTTGGTTTGCTACCACTAATTGATCCTTCTATGCATGAAGGTGTTGAAGCCATCATAAGAGCTCTGAATATTGGTGTAAACGTTGAGACAATTATCGGGTATCCCTTTTCATCATTTACTTAGTAGAAGCCATGATGCCGTTGTTGCAACTCTTTGGTTGGTGAGCTGATTGAGAATGCTTCCAGAATTGCAGGAGTGTTTCCTGAGCAAAATAAATTAAAATCAAGTTAACATCATAAATCAAATTCAGAAACAAAACTGACTTCACTCTACTAAGTAATAGCCTAAGCATTAGAATTTATGACTAACAACATTTAACATGTCAATCTAACAGGAAATTGAGTGTAATAACTAGCAGTTCATCCAAACTAACATTAACATCAACAATACATCAAAATTCAGAATAAAATCATGGTATTCAATTATCAAAATTCTACCATCATGAACTTCCTAACATAATCAAACCTCTGTGAACCGAATCTCCAATAAAGACATGTTGACTGAATACAAACAGAACAAACCTCATCGCCTCACTCGGCAGATTCCGGAGTCATCTTCAACAAAGCTTTACTTCTAAAAATGGACATGTTGGATAAGTTGAAGCATCAATACAGCAATGTGAAATGCTTCATGTTGTTTCTAAATATTCACTCCATCATTTGTCTGTTGATTCATAGCAAAACATGGTTTTGAAAGGAGCTGGTGTGAATCTCCATCTCGCGATTCTAGGACACAAGAAGACCCAAACAAAATATGTTCATAAGATAATGGCTCGAGAGAAAATACTAAGTTAGCAACTCGAGCAATTTACGCAATTCGGGGTGGACCTTTTCCCTATTCTGATGCAGATGTATAGCTCTTCATCATGACATGTTCAACAACAATTAAAGTCAATTACCACAACTGTAGAATTTTACAAAATGAGAAAACCATAAGCAGGAGAAATTTATGACATAGGCCATTGCGGAATGATGCAGAACGACATCCCGGTCCAAGCCAAATTGCAACTGCATGATGTATTACTCCTTCCAAATAACCTCCCGTCAGGTTGAATGGTTGAAAATGGAATTTGCGATTTTAAGGCACGAAGCTGACTGAGCATCTAGAATACCTGCAAAGTCATTTGAGTTTGATTTCGAATAAAAACTAGTCCACATGTTAGATGCAAATGAAAACTGGACATGGAGTTTAACCCTAGACTCAACTGCTTAATTCATTTCCAACTGACTATTAAAAATAACCCCTAACTGCAGTTTTCAAACTAACATGAAACCTACCCAAATTTGAGAAAAAGCTCATTTCAATTTCATTTAATCCCTAACAACCTAACTATTTTCCAACCGAATCAACCTAACAGCATAACAAGCTCATAACAAAATTTGAGTAAAGGTAACATAATATCAAGCCCTATATAAGTGAAATGATCACATTTTAGAGAGGACTTTTTCTCTCGCGACTCATTTTCATCTTCTTCATTCTCTCTAACAAAAACCCTACACAGAGCTCTATTGAGAAGCCATTGAAACTTCAATTGTGTTTGAGCTAGACCTATCCTTCGCACCAATAACGCACAAGAACCTACAGGCTAACGAATTGGAGTAGAAGAAGAAGAGCAAGAGAAGAAAAAGGGAGGAACGAAGAACTAAGGGACCGGAAAATACCAGATATCTCTTCTTCACCATCGTCTTCATCTTCTCCAGGAGGTACGCCAAATACTCTTCCCCTTTTCACTTCAAGTCCTCCGCTGGTGCGTAGTTTAGAGCTTAGGGAATCAAAGCCCCAACCGTCTGGGCTTTGATTCCATGGTTAGAGGATTTAATCTTGTCTTCAATAGTTAGTGTTCTCCCAAAAGTTTGGCTCGACTCGTCTAATGGATTAGGAATTGATGAAATTTAAGGGTGGATCGGTGTAGAAGACGGTGAGAGGAAGAGTTTGGTATTAAGGTTTTTGATTTAGGAGAAGCTCTGCCGTAGAGGGAGCCTCTGGCGCGGCGGATGCGGGGATAGTAAAACTGAGTGGAGGGAAGGCGAATGGTCATAATGCTTTGTGTTATTACTGGCTGTTTCCTTTCCACATGTCCATATAATAGCCTATCATTAGGGTCATGTGAAGACAAGCTTTGGGACTGCACACACGTGGACCTTAGAGTCCCTAGGCCAAAGATTCTCTGAACATTCATTGGTGACTTCTCCATTTTCCTTTGGTTTGGCACTTGAATTTCGTTGGGCCTCTTGATGGGCCCAAAACCATTTTCCATCCATGAATCCGCTTCAGAACTCGTGCAACCCCCCATGCTGGATTGTTGTGGACCTTTTTGTTTGCAGGAAGAATTCATGGGCCTAAGGTCCATTCACTAATCACACTCATATTCCTAATTCTGCACCCCCGACTTTGTTTAATTTCATTTTTAATTTAGATTTTAGAATAATTAGGTTTAGTTTTGGTTAATTCTTGACTAATAAATTTTTCATCTAGCTTAATTGATTTTAGTGATTAGTTAAAATCTTGCGGTAATTAACGTTAGGTTTTAATTAGAATAAAATTAGGTAATTAGAACATTATTGTTTTCTTAGAACTTAGTTAATTTTCTAAAACATTAGACTTAATTGATTAAAAATTGTTTTAGATAGGTTAATTAGAATTTTGATTATGATTTAATTAGGTTCCTAATATTGCATGAGAAATGATCATTTTACCCTTTAGGGGTTTATCTTACCATTTTGACCATATAAAGGCATGAACCCTTAAGACTAGAATTTGACATTGGAAGTTTAACCAATTCTTAAAAATGACATGCTCCCTTAGGATTTTCAACATATAATTTTTAATCAACTTGGATTAACCAATGCATGATCCCATAGGATAGTTTGACTAATTTCTAACCATTAGATTAAGATTAACCTAGTTTTTTAAATCAAATCAAACCCATGATTTAAATTAATCAAAAGCAATTTTGATCATTAAATACTTTGAACTTGTATAATCCCACAGTCTAATCTTAGTGACCAAAAGACCCTTGGTCACTTAATAAGACCTTTTTTTGTAAGCTGTGAAGCTCGAAGCCTCAAGTCAAGATTCTCAATTAAAGCATCCTTAGTCATACCAAGTAGTGGATAATACAAGTGCATCAAAGGTGGCATCTTCAAGAGCTTATTAAATAAAACTTTGGATTGTGTGGCATGAGCCTTAAGTAATAGGGAAGGAGTGGGACTGGAGAATTCCTACTCCCATTTTGGATATCTTTGGGTATGGGACGAATGACCCAACGCTCATCGTATTCACCTCTATTCATAGACTTTAGCAGAATCCTAATCATACGATTGACAAGTCTCTCTCTTCGTAAAGCAATGCAACAAGCAAGGACTACATCAACAACTTATCAATCATAAATCGATTTGTATGATACGAGTATTAAGCAATAGAGAAGGAGTGGGACTGGAGAATTCCTACCCCCATTTTGAATATCCTTGGGTATGGGACGAATGACTCAGCGCTCATCGTATTCACCTCTATTCATAGACTTTAGTGCGATTCGAATCGAACGATTGATAAGCTCTTCATTACAAGAAACAACTACAAAGATTCTCCTCTCTCCATTTGAAGGTTAAGATGAGAATTAGATGTCACGAGCCTTAAGTAGTAAAGAAGGAATGGGACTGGAGAATTCCTACCCTTATTCTGGATATCTTTGTGGTATGGGATGAATGACCCAATGCTCATCGTATTGACCTTTACTCATAGACTTTAGTGTGATTCTTATCAAGTAACCACCAAGTATATTTCAGTCTTTCATTCAATTATTTAATCATCTCTACTTGCCTATTTAATCAGTTTGTTTTTAGCCCTAGTGGGATGAACTACGAAAGCTCTGATTTCCTTATTGCACTATAAGGATACGTAAGAAGGAGAACTCAGTTTCTTCGTGAGCTACCCTATTTATCAACCATTATTCATTCATTCAATCAATACCATCTTTTTGAGATCAACTATAATTTGTCTTGGACTCCTTGTCTATCCTTTTAGGACGATTTAGCGGCAGTCCACCTCATAAATCAAGAGTTGTTTGGGGTTGTGCCCAAACACTTAATTCAGTCTTTGTTTTGTGAACTACCCTATAGCGGCAACCATGCTAGCCTATGTACTAGTAAATGCCCACCTTGTTCTTCGATTCAGAGTTTATCTCTTCTTGGATCCAAGATACCATTCTTCTTTGATCTCGAACTGTTTGTTCCTCGTCCAATGATATATTATCCTTGTACATAACAATACTTTCTCTTGGTCCTGGCCTATACCCTTTTAGGACGATATAGCGATAGTCTGTCTTGTGAATCAAGAGTTATTTGGTTGGTACCCAGACACTTAATTCAGTATTTGTTTTTGGCTTTACACTATAGCGGCAACCTTGCTAGCCCACGTACTGGTAAATGTTTGTTTACTCTTTGACTCCAAGTTCCATCCATTTGTGGGTTCACTAGATACCATTTTGTTGGTACAAGTTATACTTTTCATCACTTTGTATCTCTCTCTCTCTCTCTCTCTCTCTCTCTCTCTCTTCTCATGGTTCCACGAACGACGATTGCTCTGACTTTCTCATTACATGATGAGAATACATAGGCACGAGGATGCGAATCCTTGGCGAGCATACTTCTAATTATTCCTTCCTCCTCCTTAGGGAATCATTCATACCTTTCCCTATCCAGTATCTAACTTCGATTATAAATCATTCACCCAGTGACATACTACTTCTTTGAGATCAGAAATACACTTCCTTTGGATATTCACATTCACCTTTTAGGACGCCTAACGAAAAGTCCATATTTCTACCTAGAGTTATTTAGGACTATGCCCAAACACTTAATTCAGTCTTTGTTTTTGGCTAATCACCCTATAGTGACGGCCATGCTAGTCCACGTATCGGTTAAAGTTGTTTCCCTCTATGGAACAAATCTCATTTCTATTATGGATTCCAATACACCTTCACCTTTCGGCTTCAAACAATACTTTTCCAGTCACTTGTTACCAAAATATTCAATTGTGACCTTGGTCACTTCATCCCGTCCATCTCCATGATGCACTCATATTTTACCTTCACTCACTCCATGTGATATATCAGTTATCTTTGAGCCAAATACATGACCTTTTTGTGCTCTTTCTTGCGTCACCTTGTGAACCAAGAGATGTTTGGGCCATACCCTTAAACACCTATTTTGTCGTCTTTTCGGTATTCCCCTATAGCGGCAGCCCTGCTAGCCCACGTACTGGTAATAGCCACCTTACTCTTGGGTTCATCTTTTCACCCTTGTTGGATTTCAAAACACTAACCTTTGGTTCAGACCATACTTTGATCACCATTCTTTTCATCTCCCACCATTAGTTATTTGAACTACGGAGCTCTGAATTCCTCATTGCACTATGAGGATACGTAGGCATGAGGGCCCCAATCCTCACCGAGCACTTTATTTATTTCCCTTCCTTTTCCCATTCTTTTATGAGTAATCTTTAGATTTAACACCTATTCAAGCGAGAACAGTCAAAATGGTTCCCATGGCGTACCATGGATGTTTGAGGTGCTAATACCTTCCCCTTCAATAACCGACTTCCTTACCCAACATATCTCTTTCCCCCAGGTTTAATCGATGTTCTCCCCTTCCTTCGGGAATAAATAAAGTTTGATGGCGATTTAGTTGTATGTTCGAGCGTACGATAGGTTCGAGTATATTTTTGCTAGCTTCAGCTAACAACTCTGTTGGGGAGTTTGCTTGTAGTTAGGGGTCTCTTCTTAAGCATCCCCAGCTTCAGTTGTCGACTCTGTTGGGGAATCTACTTATTGGAGCATTTCCTAGTCGCAAAAAGGAGTTGAGCCTAGTTTAGATTGCTTTTGCTTGTTATAGGTGTTCACCTTTATGCATTTACTCTCTTTATTTATCGCATTTCTGTTAGCTTTATATCATGGATATTATCTATTATACTCCCTGTTGGGTTGGGATAGATTAATGTAAGACCCCAATTTTGACCCTAAGATCCCTCATGTTATCTCATTATTTGAATTGGATTTGGGATCACACCTTGGCATCCTCCTTACCCCTCATTCATTAGGTTTGCATTGGGAGAGGTCATCAAGCATATTTGACTGTATCATACTTTGTTTTTCTTTGTTTACTAACCCAAATACCAAAAATATGTCAATGTATAGTTTTACTTCTTTTGTAGGTAGTGTGTGCATCCACCCATGCTCCATCAAGCTCATATATAGGGTTTGAGACCCTCAACGCAAGGAGACTAATCAAGAGTTCATCAAGAGTTTGAAGCTTGTTTATCAAGGAATCCCTAATTCATCTAGGTATCTTGTGTGCCTTCCTCGACAAGTTTATTCAACATTTGGTCAAATATTTCAAGGGATACTTTATATTACACCATCTTATGCATATATGATCCTCCATGAGTCCAAAAGGTCAATAGAACCTCAAGTTTGCAAGTTGGTTCATGGTGGTTGACCCGAGAAAGTCAACTGGTCAAAACTGGGGTCCCCTGGACCCTAACTCCTACAATTTTTGTCATATGAAAATGATTATAAGCTCAAAGTTACTCCTTATGACATTCCAAACAACTTTCATGTTAAGGTCAAGATCTAGTTTTACTTAGAAAGTCATTTTTTATAATGAAAGATTATAGGTCATTTTGTCTGAACCCTAGTTAGGAGGTCCACTTCCAAGGACCATAACTTGCTCAATTTTTATGAGATGAAGGCCATTAAAGTTTCATGATCAAATTCAAGATGTCCTCTCCAACTTTTATTCTTTTAAGAAATTCAAATTCAACTTGCAAATGCATGTGCCAAGAGGAAACATTATAGGTCACTTTAGGCCATTACCATTGAACAAGAGATTTTCCTCAACTTCTAAAATTCATAACTCCGTCATGCCAAATCCAAATAAGGTCAAATTTGTGATCAAATTGAAGAGGTTTGAAATATATACAACTTTAATGAAGGAACATTTTCCATTTGAAGCCCATAGCAAAAGTTATTCAAGGTGGAAGAAGTGAACATTTGGCTTGTTACTTAGGAAAATTTCATTTTTGTTTGATTTTCCAAACTTCCACCTCAAAATTCATCATGATCCAAGATTCAAATGGAAATGTGTTCAACATTAAAGTTGTTCCCCTTGATATCACCTTTCCCAAAAGTTCAATGTCATCTGATTTGCCCAAGTATTAAGGGACTTGTGCGTGTATTCTTCACAAGGTTCCATTTCGTAAGAATTATGGTTAACATTCATTTCCTTTATGCATGGTAACGTGACATCATTTCAGGTTGGATATGTAACACCTCAAAATTTGCCCTCCTCTTCTTGGGACTAGTTTAGCATATTGCATTTCATATTCTAGGGCATTAGGCATTGCATTTTTGCATATCATATGAAAATAATAAGATCATCCTCCAAAGTCTTTTTCAGAAGATGAGAGGTTACATGATTGAAGCCTGAGGATGAATAGCGTCGGTGGCGGCTCTGTAAACCCGTTTTTTCTGCCGGTTGTTTTTCGCGTTGCGACAGGATAACACAAAATTATGGATCATTTGCCATCATTGGATAGGCCTATCACACGCCCATGTATCCATGCAAGGAAGATATCTATTTTTTATGCATTTTGAATGAAGTGTGTGAAAAGCAAATGCATAGCCTATAAATAAGACCCCTCATGCTCAGAATTGGGGACACCTCACCCAAGCTTTGAACCTCCAATCCTAACCCTCACCATTAGAGGATAAACTTGAAGGTTTTCAATTGAAAATCGAGTTTCAATTTCACTTCAGTTTTGAAGTTGAAACTCTAAGAATCCAAACCTTTCCTTGATCCAATTCAACTCCTGCAAGCTTCCGAAGTCAAGCCAAGGCTAATTGGAAGCAAGATCAAGCAAGATTCAAGCTCCCTGGAAGGTGAATTTTTAGAAACTTCATCTCTTCGATTCTCTCTCAATTCTTCACCATTCTCTTTGATTTTTGGTTGGCTGAAGTCCTACCAATGCAGGCAACAAGATTGAGTTACTTTGAGGTCAAATTGAAGCAAATCAGTTCATGATTCTCAAAATTTAAATCCCTGTATCTTTTAATATACTTGGAATTGGAGAAAATTGAGGTCAGATTCGAGATCCCGAGCATTTTCTCTTTGAAATAATGTCCTTGTTTTTCATTTTTCATTGAGATGAAGTTGGACCAGTCCGGTGAAGGTCACCGGAGAAGATGACCGAAGCCCTAGCTCTGGTGGTATGTTGGTATGCATCCTGGCCATTTGATCATGTTTGAACATTTTAATCATGTCCCTCCTTCCTGATTACCATGTGTGTACACACGTTGACTGTAGAACATGATGGAATTACGCGCTTGGCCATCAGATTTGCCACCTCAATTAATAAGAGAGATCCGTTGGCCCTTGTTTTTTCTAATTTCTTTTCATTTTCTGAATTTTCATTTAATCCTTTTATTTTGTTTAATTCATATTAATTTCATTTTTAATCCAAAAAATATGGGACTTTCACCAAAAATCTTTAAATATTTTTCTCTTCCATATTCTGAATTAAAATTATTTTTTGGATCAATTTTGATATTTTTCATGAATTAAATGTTTTCGTGCATATTTTTAATTGTTTAAAAATACTTATGACTTTTCAAAAATAGTGAAATTTTTTGTCTAAGGTTCGTTGACCTTGTTTGACCTAGGATAAATCCCTTGGCTATTTATTTGGTGTTTTGAAGGGATTTTAGGTTTTGACCAAATTAAAATGTATTTTAATTCACTTTTAATTGGATTTTTAATTGATTAAATGCTTAAAAATATTATTGAGCCATTTTTATGGTCTTGTGATGTTTGACTTTCTGTTTGGGCCTTGGTCAAGGTTGATTTGGCTTTTGTTGGATCAAAATCATTGGGTTTAGGGGATTGATGAAATGTCAATTTCATCTCCCAAAATGAATGAATGGTTTTGATTTGATGAAATTACTCCCATGATAAATTTGTGTTTCTATCTTCCCTTCCCTCTTAATCTTCATCCCTATTCTTCCCCATTTCCTCTTTGACCAATGAAATCTCTAATGTCTAAAGGCTAATTGGTTCATCAATGACCTTGTGTCAGATAAACCAATACAAGTATGACTGAGATGTGTCCCTCTCTCTTGATCTTTTCTTTTAGTGTGTGTTTTAGGTGTTTGGTTCTTCATACCAAATCTCTAACATGCAATAACACCTAAATTTTTATTGCCCGACCTCAGGTAGTTGTGACTTCTATATAAGTCCAATTAGGATTGCTTAACATAGAGATAAATTTAACCCTAATGGTATAGCATTCTAGTAAGTGAGATTGTAAGTCTACCATTATTCATGGTATTGTGTGGAGACTTGACCTTTTCTTCTTTCATGAGAGCTAGTGGCATACTTGTTGAATTATCCAAGTTGGAGCCCTTCTCATGGAAGATGTCTTGGTTTAAGGATTCATACTTATGAATGAATGGTTGAGTGTTCTCCAAAGAATGACTTAATAAATTAAAAAAATCACCACTAACACTTGACTAACCTTTGACTAACATTTGACTAATTCTTGTTACTATGTTTTTACTTTCAAGTCATTTACTTTATGCAATTTAAATTTCAGTCATTTATCATTCATTGTCATTTACATTTCATTTAACTTGTTTATGTTTATGTCATTTTCACTTTGCTCATTTGAGCCATATCTTGTGATTATATATATTGTTTTTGTTTTTTGGTTTTGTTTGAGGTCTTGGGACCTTAAAATACTTAATAACAACAAAAACCCTAAAAAACATCTGGTGGATTGTTGATCTTGATTTGAACTCTTGGGCTTAGAATTAGGCAACATTCTCTGTGCAAAAAGGACTTGGCCAATGCCAACATTTTGAGACCAAACCATTATGAACTAAGCCTTCATCTGATACAAGCCTTGGGAATTATTTGAATTCATCTACTACTTTGTCTTTGTGCTTAATTGTTATTTTGATCTTGTGTTTGATGCTTTGCTCTGAGTTGATCAAGGAATATTTCATCTGATACATGAGAAGACAAAGAAAATTTCTAGCTATGGGAATTGCTTGCTTGGATGTGGCTATCTTTATTTGATGCCTTGATCTTCATAATGTCTGATATTGTTCATTGCTTATTGATGATTGCTTGATTAAAGTCCAAAGGAAAATGAGTTTCTATATGACATTTTTGTCTTTTGGATTGCATCTCATTGGTCAGATCTTTTCAAATTTTAACTTTTAAATCTATGCTTAGGGTAGTCTCTTAATCTCCTCCCACTTCTTAAATTTCAAAATCTCTCCCCTTTTTCAAAAAAACAATCTTTGCTTGTGATTTCAAACTTTGACTTTGTTTTAATGATTAGAAAACTTTGGCCTTATGCCAATGAATTTTCAAACTCTTTCTTAAATCAAAGTTGTAAATAAACTTAACCATATTGACTTAAAATTTCAAAAGACAAAAAGGATTAACAACTTCATTCAAACTTTTGGGCCATTTGTTCCTTTTCCTTATTAAATTTTTGTTAAAAAGAAATCCACCAACTTTGAAATTTTTACCACGAACTATGAGGTTTTGATCCCTCATTTTTATGTTGGTGTAACACCCTAATTTTGACCCTAAGATCCCTCATGGCATCATGTCATTGCTCATTGCATTTGCCTCAAGGATCATAGCATCTTGGTTCCTTTACCCATGGGTTGGGACTTGTGTGAGTTGGTTTGAGACCACCAAGCATGCTTGCATTGTATATTATTGCTTTTCTTATTTTGTTTACTAACCAAAAGCACAAAAAAATATGTCACTAACTTGTTTTGTTTTGAAGCTCAAGCAATCATGTGATCCATTGCTCCTAGGAGGCCCCTATGCTCAACGAACTAGACAAATGAAGATGAAAGCAAGCATGACAATGGTTCACAAAGCTCTCAATCATCATATATGCCTCCCAAGTATCTCAATTTTCCAATTTGATCAAGATAAACCAAAGGGCTTGAGGATTGCTTCCCAAGGAAACCCTAATTCATCTGTGCATTGACTGTACCTTGCTCATGAAGCAACCTCAACCCATGATCAAATTCAATCAAGAGAAGTTATTTAATTAATCATTTTATGAATATATGAGCCTATGTGTGTATACTCAATCATTCATTCATCAAGATATGAAGTTTGGACTTGAGAAGTTGACCAATCAAGTCATCTGACCAAACTGAAATCCACTGAGACCTAACTTTTGATGTGTTTGTCAAATGATGATGACACCAAGATCAAAAATGTTCTTAAGAACCATATGAACAACTATAATTTTCATCAAAAATTCATTTTAAACTTGGAAGGTCATCATTCATTTCAAAACATTATAGGTCATTTTGACTGAAACCCTAATTTTGGGTCAACTTCCCAAGGACCTAACTCCTTCATTTTTTATGATTTTGAGGTGATACTAATTGAATTGGAAATCTTAAGATGTATAATTAAATTTTTATGTTGGACAAAATTTCATAATCCTAAAAGAAACACATGTGATAATACAAAACATTATAGGTCATTTTGGACCAAAGCCATTGGATCTTGAAAAAGTCCAACTTCAAGTGCCCATTGATCATATTGAACATATATACAACTTTTATGTTGAAGGTTTTTTCATTTGAGGCTTGCATCATTGAAACAGAAGGGCTTGAAGTTGGTCACTTTTGACAAATTTTTCAAAGGCATGTTTTGTACATCAAACTTCATGACCAGTTTTCATAAATTTCCAAACTCCAAATGGATTTTTGTCCAACATAGCTTTTGTTCCTTATGTCAAGACCTTCCCAAAAATTACTCACATGCCTATGTTTGGATTTTCTAAGAGTGACTTTCAAAGAGGGGAACATTTATGCCCAATTATGGAATTCATGATGAAACTTCATGCACAAGCATTTGCCACTCAAACCACACGTCCAAATCAATTCATTATGTTATCAACTTGCAAAACCATCAGCTTTTGGGCCTCACATGCGCCTGTACAGGCCCATGCATGGAGGACCCAAAGCTTCATGCACACGGATTCTTCACCTCTTGGCATCAACTCCATCTATAAATAGAATGCTTGCTTCATTCAATAGCCATCCTTGAATCAACCTGAAGCTCTGCAAAAATTGAATCCCAACCACACTAGAGGAATTTTGATTTTATTTTCTCAAATTCAAACTTGAATTTCAACTTCCCTAGTTGATCTTCAGTTTATAATTCCTAAGCCTATCATCATTATCATCTCAAGATCAAGCTGCAAGCAAGAATTTGGTTGGATCGTGCTCATCAAAGCTGCATTTCAAAGGTTTACATCTCAACTGTTTTGATTCGAATCTCATCATATATTGTGCTTTGCTTGTATTTGTTTAGTTCTCTGAAGTCCTCGCGTGAGAGGCAAGCCAATGATGGCTTTAATTTTACGAATTGATGTATTTCAGATTGAACACCTGGATTTTCCATCTCAGATTTCTCCTTCCATAGAGATCTTGAGAGAAATTCAAGGTTACATGGGTGATGTACATCCCCAGCGTTAATTTGGTATAAGGCACGTGCAATTTGGTTAAGGTTGCAAAACCTGCAACTAGTGGCCGGTTTTTGTTTGCTCACCGGAGAAGACGGTGGTTTCCACCACCGTCCCCACCTGGATGAGTTCTGGCCTTTGGATCTCACTTCTCCGTTCTAATCGTGGCCATGCATTATGTTTATTATTTCTAATCCCACGTGTGATGCGTTTGACTGAGGATCACCATGCGCGCGCGCTTCTGGACCACTTGATTGTCCACGTCAATTAATGAAGCTGAATCATGCGTTCCTGATTTTTTTTCTATTTTTCTAATTTCTGTTTTATTTTCTTTAATTCCTTTTATTTTCAAAAATTCATAACTCTTTTATTTGGAATCACAAAAATATGAGACCAATTGCAAAAAATTTCTTTTAAAATCTAGTTTCATAATCTGATTTTTAATTATTTTTATGATTCAATTTAATATTTTTTGTGAATTATTTTGTTTTTAATAGTTTTTAATTCATTTTAAATACTTTTTTAATATTCAAAAATTCAAAAAATATATTCTTAACACATTTGGATCATGATAAGTCTATGAAAATATTCTCATCAATTTCTTAATTGATTTGAGATTTGTTTGAGATTTTAATTCATTTGTGTTATATTTTAATGCTTTTAATTGATTTTAAAATAGTTTCTATTTTCAAAAAATGTTGAGAAAATTTGTCAAACCTAGTTTGACCATGTTAGACTTATGATGATCCAATTGGACTTATCCAAGTTGATTTGAATTGGATTTGAAGTTTGACCTTACTTTGTTCATTTTATTTTATGTATTATTTTAATTCCAAAAAATACCAAAAATATGTTTGACCTTTCTTGACTTCTAATCTTCATTTCATTTCTGTTTACCATTGGTTGATGATGATTCCATTCACATTGGATCATTATGTTTTGGTTACGTCATTTGAATTTTCATTTTGTACATTCCATCTTCATCTCTCATCTTCTTCTTTTTCTTTTGACCAATGAGTTAATGATATGTGGTTAGCCTTGACAAATGAGAGGCTTAACCTTCTTTGATCCAAATCAAACTCAACTTGATCAAAGATCAAGTGAGTTGCTTTGTGTCCAAGATAGGTTGCTTCTTGGTCAAGCAAAGAATCTGAAATCCATACAAGGTCTTTCTTCTTTTCTTTTGGCATGGCAAGTTGTAGGAGCTTGGCTTACTAGTCATGATCTCTAACTTGTGTTTATTTGCCTATAGTTTTATTGACCGGCCTCAGATAGGTGTGACTACTACATTAGTCCACTTAAGATTGCTTAACATAGCGCTAAATTGCCTTATGGAACACTAACATTAACTACTAACACTAACTTTAATTCAAGCATTTAATTCTTGCAATTTACTTTAATGCAATTTACATTCTTGCTCATTTATTCATATTGCCCTTTTTCTTTTGCTCACTTGAGCTCATGTTTATGTTTATGCCATTTTCATTTTGCTCATTTGAGCACATTATTGTGTAAATATATATTTTTGCCTTGTGCTTGTTTTGTTTTTGTTTGTGTGAATCCAATGCAAGAAGGAGAAAGGACTTAGAATTAGGACCTTACCTATGCTTAATGGAGTTCAAGAGCAACTAGGCCTCATGCCTTTAGAATGCTAAATTTTTTGAAGAGCAACTATGCCTCATGCCTTTAGAATGCTTAATCTTGAAGTTGACTTGAAAGGACCCCTAATCTAAACTCACTCTTTGTCCATTCCTCTTATTGCATAGTGAACTTTTTGATTGTTTGTTCTTGTGTGATAGGGATTCCAAACCTGAGATAGTAAGGAGGACCATTGTCATGAATAGCCAAGTTAAGAGAAAGACAAGCCAAATAGAGATCCTAGGAGCTTGAATGTTTAATTGTTTTGATTGCTTGTTGTTTGCTAAGTCCAAAGGAAAGGAGCATCTTGAATCATCTTTATGATCTCAAGAAAGGAACTCCAAGGGTTTTATCTCTTCTCTCATCTTTGCATGTTTAGGACTAGCCCTTCTCTTCTTCTCTCCACCCTAACCCAAGCCAAACTCATTTTGTGCAAACATTGACATTGTTTTCAAAACTAGAAACCTAGGCCATATGCCTTGGATTTTTCAAACTCTTTCATTAATACTTATTTTGAATTGAATCTTAAGTCAACTTTGACTCCATTTTGTGAATACTTTTAACTTGTAAATACAACTCACTTCAAGTGATTTTTGTGGTTCCAATGACCACCTTTGATTAGAAACTTTTTCATAAACATTAGCCATATGTTTGAGTTATCATAGTGGTTGATGTAAACCTCACCTTATCCTTAGTGATTGGACTATAAGTCTTCCATACTTATTATAGGGTGGATCCCTCACTAGTATGTTGAAGCTCTCCTCACATGGTGGATTGTTGGTTTAGGTTGAGTTTTCTCCCTTTGATAACAAAAGACCTTAAGGCTTTTGATCAAATCAATTCACCCATATTTTGAGATATTTACCCCGAACTACGAGGTTTTGATCCTACCTTTGTGATGGTACGTAGGCAATGGGTTTATCCATTCAAACAACAAAATTGTAAATAATTTGTATATTCTTTTCTCATCTCCCCAATCATGTTTGCACAAATATTTTCACAAATACCAACCTACAATAAACTTTGCAAAAAGGGCTCCCTTAGAGTACTAAGGATGTTTTGGGTGCTTAAAACCTTCCCATTGCATAACCAACCCCCTTACCCAGATCTCTAACATTTTTATTAGTTTTTGACTTGATAAAACTTCTCGGTTTTTGTTTGCTTTCTAACCTTTCCTTTGGATAAATAGAAGTGCGGTGGCGACTCGAATTGTATGCTTACTTTTGATTTAGTCAATAAATCTAAAGGTAACGAATACCCCGCTACAGAAAAGTGGCGACTCTGCTGGGGAAACTACGTTCCTAGTGGGTTTAGCCTACTTTTTGCCTTTGTTGTATTGTATGTTTATACTTATTTGTGACATATTTTTGTGCAAATTTGGGATGATTGTATTGTTTGAAATGTATGAATTGCTTGATATATCAATTGCTTGTGTGCTTGGTTGTCTCTTGTGAGATGAGTTCTATACCCGAACTCGAGTGCACTTATGATAGGAGAATGGCATAGTCTTGTTAACTTGTGTGGAGTTATTCCTTAGCAAGTTGACTTGCAAGTCCATTCACTTGGTGGAGGTTTTGTTGGGATCAATAATGTCACACGAGTAGTCGTGGTTAGGCATTACTCTTTCCAATATAGACCTTAGAAGCCAAGGACGTAGTGCGAAGGTCGTTCAAGTGTATGATTTGATACGATTGTTACGCGATACTACACTTATAAGAGTCTCTCTTAAGAATATTTTTGGAATACGAGTAGTCGTTTATCCGATAATATCCGAGAGATGAGATGATGACTATGGGAACCTCTTTTAGAACATGATTTTCAGGTTTAACCATGGTACACTCCCTTTGGGTGGCTCTTAACCGAGACTCCATGCTCGTGACTTGCTACAAACCCTTAATTCGCGGTTGATCTGTTCTCGTATATCCTTAATATAAATGGAACTTGGGTGTTGATAACCATAATCCACCAAAATGGATGATTGATATTAAGGACGACTTGATCCATCCCGTGACCTTTGTGTGGTGTGACTTGCTTGATCCTTGAGTGTGATTGTTGCATCCATTTGCATCCATATCATCAACAATGAGAAAATTTTCAAGGAACTTAAGAGGTCTATTTGCAAATTTTCAGACATGGATAAGCAAAGAAGGAATACGAAGAAGTACAGTTTCAGACAACCCGACTTGAAAGAGTGAAGGAGTTTGACATCCTATGTATTAAACCCCTTGGAGTTCAAAGCTCGCCATGGGAAGCTTCTGTCTAATCTTGCTACTCAGGTGGATGAAGGTCTAATGAGTGTGTTGGGGTAGTTCTATGATCCTCTATATCGTTGCTTCACTTTTTCGGATTTCCAGCTTTTGCCTACACTTGAGGAGTATGCCTATCTTGTAGGTATACCTATCTTAGACCAGTTGTCGTTCAGTGGCTTGGAGAAAGTTCCTTCTTTCCAAGAGATTGTTGATCTGTTGCACATAGATGCATCTGACATTGGTGCTCATATGACTACCAAAGGTGGAATTCAAGGTCTCCCATATGATTTTCTCATCGCCCAAGCCACTCTGTTTGGGAAGGCCATGAGTGAGGACGCCTTTGAAGCCGTATTTGTACTTCTCATCTATGGGCTAGTGTTATTCCCCAACATCGACAATTTTGTGGATGTGAACGCTATTAGGATTTTCTCTACTCTTAATCTCGTTCCTACTCTATTGGGTGACAGTTATTTCTCTTTACATATGGGGAATTCAAAGGGTGGTGGTACCATTGTATGTTGTTTGCCTCTATTGTATAAGTGGTTTATTTCACACTTGCCACAGACGCTTGCCTTCAAGGAGAACAAGGGATGTCTACGGTGGTCTACGAGACTTATGTATCTCACTAATGATGATATCTTTTGGTATAACCGTGTATATGATGGTGTCCAGATTATTGATTCTTGTGGTGAATTCTCCAATGTGCCTCTTCTTGGTACATGTGGTGGAATTAACTACAACCCTATTTTGGCTCGCCGACAGCTTGGGTTCCCCTTAAAGGGTAAACCTAACAACATTCTGTTGGAAGGTGTGTTCTTTCAAGAGGGTAAAGATCCCCAAAACTTGAAGGGCAGGATGGTCCGCGCTTGGCACAAGATTCATAGGTAGGGAAGGAAAGAGCTTGGTCCGGAGAATTGTATTGCTTTGGAACCCTACACTGCTTGGGTGAGGAGGAGAGCTCCTGAGTACCGCATGCCCTATGATTATGCAAGACCTACACCTATGGTTATGGTTGGGCCTTCAACCCTCCCTAACCAAGGAGTAGAGGAGTTGAGAGATGAAGACCGTTCGCGTGCTTGGGTCCGTGAGCGAGAGGAGCTACTTCAGCAACTCATAGATAAGGATGTTGTGATAGAATTTCTGGAGCATCAGATTATTGATGAGCCAGATAATGTGGTTACTTCTCTTCTTCCTCAGTCATCCAAGTTTTGGAAGTGGAAATACGATCAACTCGCCAAGGAGAAGGCAGATATGGAGGCAGCCTATGAGAGAGGGGTGAAGAGGCTTCGTGCAGCTTATCTTCCGGTCTCGAAAGCTTTGGACGATTGCTTCTAGGGTTCCATAGGATATTATTTTCCTTCTCTCTTGTATTGTATTTGGTTACCAAAACTGTACTACTTCGTTGGTGTAAAAATTTTCCAAATATTATTGATATGAATGTTCCATTATATGTCTAAAAATGATTAATATTTCCAAATATTGGCAAATAGATCTCTAAAAGTTCCTCAAAAAAAAAATCATATGCACAAACATTGCATGCATCATGTGCATAGGCAGGTTTTGTTCAGGGTTTCTTGATCAGTGGTCTAACTCCGTGTTCTTCATTTATTTTGAAGACAAGTTGACGCACCGATATAACACCAGAGCGAATCTACCAAACCTGATGGATCATCTTGAACAAGAAAACAGAGAGCTGAAGGAGGAAGTAGCTAGGCTGACTGCCATGATGGAGTCAGTGTTGGCTGCTCATAGCCAGTCTTCTCCAACACCTGCAACTCCTCCCGCGAGGACAGTCATCTCAGAGGTAGCTTTCTCTACTGTGCCTTCCGCCACTGCTCATTTCGCTCCGCCAACTATGCCAGCCGAGTTTCCCTGGGGGATGCCCGCAAACTTTGTGCCTGAGGGTATTGCTCCAACCTTTGCTTCTCTGCCGGCATCTAGCCCGGTCCTTGCTGTGCCACCTGCCGTTGTGCACACTTTACCAAGAGTCGAAGACACCATTTATTACTTTGAGCCATCTGAGGGCCCAGATGTCTATGAGAAAATGGACGCTATGAATGACCAATTCCTTGAGTTGCGCAAGGAACTGAAGACTCTAAGAGGGAAGGACGTCTTCGGTAAATCTGCTACTGAGTTGTGCCTTATGCCCAACGTCAAGATCCCTATCAAGTTCAAAGTGCCTGACTTTGAAAAACATAAGGGAAACACTTGCCCTCTCAGCCATCTTGTGATGTACACACACAAGATGTTAACTCAAACCGAGAACGATCAACTCCTCATCCACTATTTCCAGGACAGCCTGTCCGGTGCCGCTCTCAGATGGTACATGGGTCTGGATAGTGCGAACATCCGCTCCTTCAACGATCTTGGCGAAACTTTCGTTAAACAATACAAATACAATGTTGTTATGGCTTCTGATAGGGACCAGCTGAGGGCTATGTCCCAAAAAGAGAAGGAGACTTTTAAGGAGTACGCCCAGAGGTGGCGTGAATTGGCCGCTCAGATCATGCCACCCCTCAAGGAGAAGGAAATGACCAAGATCTTTCTGAAGACCTTAAGTTCATTTTATTACGAGAGGATGATTGTTAGTGCTCTCTCGGACTTCACCGAAATGGTGAACATGGGGATGAGGCTAGAGGAAGGAGGGAGAGGCACATGTCGTGTCTTCCCATATTAAATGAAGACCCTCTATGAAGAGGAAGATTGTTCGCCCTTCCAGTAACCAGCACCAGGTGGCTCATATAGCACCTGCTTTCAGGGAAGCTCAACAACATCAACATCAACAACAACAACATTATCAGCAACAACATCGTCCACAATAGCAGGCCTACCAGCCTCGAAACAACAACAATACCAGCACCAGCTACGATAGGAAGACAGACACTTTTGATCCAATTCCAATGACCTATGTTGAACTCTATCCGTCTTTGATTGATAGAAAACTGATCACTCCACGTGACCCACCTGTTGTACCGACCAACCCTCAGTGGTGGTACAAGCCTGACCTACATTGTGTTTATCATTCCGGTGCTCCCGGACATGGTGTGGATAACCGTTATTCCCTTAAAACCAAGGTGCAAGACCTTGTTAGAAGTGGGATTTTGTTTTTCGAGGATGTAGGTCCGAATGTAAAGAAGAACCCATTGCCCGAGCATGGGAAATTTGTTGTGAACATGGTCCAGGGTTGCCCTGGTAAATATAAAGACCTGTATGCCATTCATATCAGGCAATCTTTGGTCGAGATGCACAGATTGTTATGTGGATACAGTCATTATGAGTATGACCATGACAGCTGCCAGGTGTGCACTATCAACGAGAGAGGATGCCGACAAGTTCGAAAGGACATCTAAGAGATGCTGGATCAGGGTATGATTGAAATACTTCAGAATCGTAACGAGGATGAAGTTGATGTTATTTCTCCTGTATTCAGGATTCCATAACCTGTTGTTATCAAATATGATGGCAACAAGAAGAAGGTTTCTCCCTCTCTTGTGATCAAGCCAGCGGGTCCTGTCCCATATTCTTCAGACAAAACAGTACCCTACAGATATAACGCAGTTGCCCTCCACTTCTGTTGTAAGTATATCTGATGTTAGTGGTGTGACCCGTAGTGGTCGTGTTTTCTCGGTGCCGTCGAAACCCCAAGATGACATGAAAAGAGCTGTTGTTGATAATTCTATCAATCCTGTGGGGACTTCTTTTTCTCTGAATCCGGCACTTGTTGTTGATAAATCTACTAAAACTTCTGTCCCTGTTGGCCAGAATGGCATTCTGAAAGAGGACTGTGATGAGATGCTAAGGCTCATCAAGAGGAGTGAGTATAATTTTGTTGATCAGCTGCTTCAAACTCCATCAAAGATATTTGTCCTATCTTTGCTGATGAATTTAGAGCCACACCGCGAAGCTTTGTAGAGGGTGTTGGATGTGACATGTGTGGATCATGATGTCACAATTGAACAGTTTTATAGCATTGTTGCAAACATAACTGCTTGTAATAATCTGAGCTTTTGCGATGCTGATCTTCCCGAAGAGGGAAAAGACCATAATTTGGCTCTACACATTTCCATGAACTGCAAGGATGATGCCTTGTCTAATGTGCTGGTAGACACAGGGTCATCGCTCAATGTGTTGCAAAAATCCACTCTGGCGAAACTTTCATATCAGGGGCCTCCCATGAGGCAGAGTGGAGTGGTAGTCAAGGCTTTTGATGGATCGAGGAAAACTGTGATTGGCGAAGTAGAGCTCCCAATCAAGATTGGACCTAGTGATTTCCAGATCACTTTCCAGGTCATGGATATTCACCCATCATATAGTTGCTTGCTTGGTAGACCATGGATTCACGAGGCAGGCGTCGTGACATCCACCCTACATCAGAAGTTAAAATTCGTCAAGAATAAGAAGTTGGTGGTGACATGGGGAGAGAAGGCTCTCTTGGTAAGCCATTTGTCTTCCTTTTCCTACATAGACGCTGAGGATGAGGTTGGGACTCCGTTCCAAGCCTTATCTATTGCTGAGCCGTCAAGGAAAGGACCTTCTTCATTTTCTTCCTACAATGATGCGAAGTTGGCCATTGAGCATGGTACAACTACTAGTTTAGGACAAATGATCAAGCTGGAAGACAATAAATCCCAGGTTAGCATATGGTACTCTTCAGGCATTTTCAATGAGCATGGGCTATTCCAGAGTGGTGGTTTCATCCACACTGTTGAAGACCAAGAGGCTGCTGCCATAGTAGAAGATGATGCAGAGGAAGATCTGGGCAACTTTGTCATCCCTGGAGGAATTTGCAATAATTTGGTCGTTGTTGATGTTCCAACAGTTGTCCATAAGTCCACATAATGTGTTCACTTTTGTTTAAAAACCCTTCTCCCATGCCAAAAGGAGAAGTGATAACATTGTTGGCACACAATAATACAATGATATTCATTCAATAATTACATGTTAAATGTTTGTTTTCCCAAATTATTTTCCCTTTTTGCTTTTTGCATGAAATTGGTGATCACTAAAAAACCCTAAAAAGAGAATAAAATCAATCTTTTCATCTACATAATGATTTGCTTTGCTTGAATTCTGAAATCTCTTTTATATCCAAAATCGTTATGCAGGTTGGTCAAAACCATTGAACATAATGATCAAACGCCATCTCCCAACTTTGAGTTCCCTGTATTTGAGGCCGAAGAAGATGATGTTGAAGAGATTCCTGATGAGATTACCCGTCTGCTTGAGCATGAAGAGAAGATCATTCAGCCAGATATTGAGAATTTGGAAATAGTCAACTTGGGGTCTGAGGATTGTGTTCGTGAAGTGAAGATTGGGGTACTCCTAGAAGAGTCTGTGAAGAAGGGGTTGATTGAGTTGCTACGAGAATATGTCGACGTCTTTTCCTGGTCATATGAAGACATGCCTAGTCTGAATACTGATATCGTGCAACATTTCCTGCCTTTGAAGCCTGAGTGTGTGCCTGTGATCCGGGGTTTCTGGTGACTTCTACATATCCTCAATGGGTGGCCAATATTGTGCCTGTGCCTAAGAAAGATGGAAAAGTCCGAATGTGTGTGGACTATCGAGACTTGAATAAAGCTAGTCCGAAAGATGATTTCCCTCTACCACATATTGATATGTTGATAGACAATACAACTAAATTTAATGTCTTCTCATTTATGGACGGATTTTCCGGTTATAACCAGATTAAAATGGCACCCGAGGATATGGGGAAGACAACATTCATCACACCTTGGGGAACATTTTGTTATCGAGTGATGCCCTTCAGTTTGAAGAACGTCGGAGCCACGTATCAACGCGCTATGACTACCTTATTTCATGATATTATGCACAAGGAGACCGGGGTCTATGTTAAGGATATGATTGCAAAGTCGAGAACGAAAGTTGAACATGTAAAGCACTTGTTGAAGCTTTTTCTGCGTTTGAGGAAGTACAAACTCCACCTGAATCCGAACAAGTGTACATTTGGAGTCTATTCCGACAAGTTATTGGGCTTTATTGTCAGTGAAAGAGGTATTGAAGTTGATCCTGCCAAGGTCAAAGCAATACAAGAGATGCCTGCGCCCAAGACTGAGAAGCAAGTCCGAGGTTTTCTTGGTTGCTTGAATTATATTTCCAGATTTATATCCCACATGACTGCCACATGTGCGCCAATATTCAAGCTCCTCCAGAAAGATGAGCGTCATGATTGGACCGAGGACTGCCAAAAGGCCTTTGACAGTATCAAAGAGTATTTGTCTAAGCCTCCGATTATGTCTCCTCCTGTTGAAGGGAGACCGTTGATTATGTACTTGACTGTGCTTCATGACTCCATGGGTTGTGTATGGGGTCAGCAAGATGAAACAGGGAAGAAAGAGTATGTTATTTACTATCTGAGTAAGAAGTTCACTGATTGTGAGTCTTCATACTTAATACTTGAGAAGACATGTTGTGCTTTGGCTTGGACTGCTAAGCGCTTACGCCAGTATATGTTAAATCATACAACTTCGTTGATATCCAAAATGGATCCAATCAAGTATATATTTGAGAAGCCTGCTTTAACTGGGAGGATTTCCCGTTGGAAGATGCTGTTGTCTGAGTATGACATTGAGTATCGAGCTCAGAAAGCTATTAAAGGTAGTATCTTGGCTGACCATTTCGCATATCAACTAATTGAGGATTATTAGTCTGTTCAATACGACTTCCCTGATGAGGAGATTCTGTATTTGAAAATCAAAGATTGCGATGAGCCTACGCTCGATGAAGGGCCAGAGCCTAGTTCCCGATGGAGCATGGTGTTTGATGGCGCTGTAAATCAATATGGAAATGGTATTGGGGCAGTGATTATTACTCCTCAGGGCACACATTTTCCTTTTACAGCAAGGCTAACTTTCAAATGCACGAATAATATGGCGGAGTATGTGGCCTATATTATGGGTTTAGAGGAATATATTGATCTTAGGATTAAATATCTTGATGTTTATGGTGATTCGGCCCTTTATGTTAATCAAATTAAGGGTGAATAGGAGATGAATCAGCCTGGCCTCATCCCATATAGAGATTATGCGAGGAGGATTTCAACTTTCTTCACTAAGGTGGATTTCCATCATATTCCTCGAGATGAGAATCGGATGGCGGATGCTCTTGCTACACTTGCTTCGATGATTATGGTGAAATTCTGGAATGAAGTTCCCAATATTAATGTGATGCGCTTGGATAGACCAGCTCATGTATTTGCAGTTGAAGAAGTGAAAGATGATAAGCCATGGTATTATGATATCAAGTGTTTTCTTCAGAGTCAGATTTACCCGCCTGGGGCATCTGTTAAAGACAAGAAGACTTTGAGAAGGTTATCTGGCAGTTTCTACCTCAATGGTGATGTACTTTATAAGAGGAACTTTGACATGGTTCTGCTCAGATGCGTGGATAGACACAAAGCAGACCTGTTGATGACTGAAGTCCATGAGGGTTCATTTGGTAATCATTCCAATGGACATGCCATGACAAAGAAGATGTTGAGAGCAGGCTACTATTGGTTGACAATGGAGTCTGACTGCTGCAAATACGTGGAGAAATGCGCTAAGTGTCAGATTTATGCGGATAAGATTCATATTCCCCCGACACTTCTGAATGTTATTTCATCACCATATTCTCTATGTGGGGAATTGACATGATTGGCACGATAGAGCCAAAAGCGTCAAACGATCACCATTTTATTCTCGTAACAATTGATTACATCACTAAGTGGGTTGAAGCGGCATCGTATGCGAGTGTGACCAGGCAAGTGGTTGTGAAGTTTATCAAGAACCAGCTTATATGCCGATATGGTGTGCCAGACAAGATCATTACTGATAATGGATCTAACTTGAACAACAAGATGATGAATGAGCTGTGTGACGAGTTCAAGATTGCACATCATAATTCTTCTCCCTATAGACCTAAGATGAATGGGGTTGTTGAAACTGCTAATAAAAACATCAAGAAGATTATCTAGAAGATGGTTGTTACGTACAAAGATTGGCATGAGATACTGCCATTCGCTTTGCATGGCTATCGTACATTTGTCCGCACTTCAACAGGGGCAACCCCTTTCTCTCTTGTATATGGCATGGAGGTTGTGCTCCCCGTGGAGGTTGAGATCCTGTTGATAAGAGTCTTGATGGAAGCCAAGTTGACTGAGGCTGAATGGGTTCAGAGTCGTTATGACCAGTTGAACTTGATTGAGGAGAAGAGATTATTTGCCATGTGCCATGGTCAGTTGTATCAGCAAAGGATGAAGAAAGCCTTTGATAAGAAGTTCTAGCCTCGTACGTTTCAAGAAGGCGACCTCGTGCTCAAGAAAGTCTTGTCTTTCGCGCCCGATTCTAGGGGCAAGTGGACCCCCAACTATGAAGGTCCATATGTTGTTAAGAGAGCCTTTTCAGGTGGTGCGTTGATACTTACAACTATGGATGGGGAGGATTTCATTCGTCATGTGAATTCAGATGCAGTCAAGAAATACTTCGCCTAAAATAAAAACAGAATAGCTCGCTAAGTTGAAAACCCGAAAGGGCGGCTCGGTGGATGGAAAACCCGAAAGGGCGATCTAGGAAAAAGTTAGAGACAAAAAATGAATATATACATCCCGCTAGATTGAGTACCTCACCCGGGGGAATTCTAGGCAAAAATTAGGGATTTGGCAAGTAACTGCATCCTGACAAGACTTTGTTCTACAACTGTCGTTTGTCAAAGATTCTCGCTCAGTCATTGTCAATTGAAGCTTCAAATACATTGGATTCAGAGTTGGTGGAGAAATGGTCATTATGTTCAATGTAGCCCTTTTTCCAATATATATCACCAATTTCAAATTTGTAAAGATCCATGGAGTCTCTCCATTTGCAGACTAACATTCTATCAAATAAATTTGAGCCTTTATCCAATTCTTTACACTCTTATTTGTTTCCGCTTAACAAATGTTTGCATGTTTTAATTGATAAATATCATTGTTTTAAACAAATAAAGTTTTTGTAAAACTGTTTTTAAACAAAGTGAACATTCACAATGATTGAAAGGATATATGGAACGTCTTCAAGGATAAGGATAATACGATTTCTAAAAGGGTAAGACATTTGTTCACATTCCTAGCCTATTTGTTTTCTCTTCATCATCTTTCAGGTTGTATCCTCAGCAAGCGCCGAGAAGGGTGATACATCATCAAGTCCCCAGAGAATCTGGAGTTTTGGCCTTGATCTTTTGGGAGATGTGTATACCTCCGTCCTCAGATCCCCAGAGAGTCTGAGTCTAGCATATGTGTTTTATCAATTATATGGTTGTCATCCCTTGTGTGGACTGACCTAAAATCCCTTATAAATTGATAAAAATTGATATGTTATCTATTTTTGAGGAAGTTAGTCTTTCCCTTAGCATAAATGGAAATCTCCCGAAGAGCAAGCAGGAATTCCCAGCATGAGTGGAAATCTTCAGCAGGTTGGCTTGTAGTCTCTCCCTAGCAGATTTCCTACAACTCATCCTCAGTAGGTTTGGTCACCAGCAGTCTTTCCCCAGTGAAGTTTCTTGATCATAGCCTGGTAATTTGTATTCCCCTCCTTATTGGAAAGTTTCCTCATAGCAGGACTGGTGGTGAAGATGTTGTGTCCTTCCCCAGCGGAGCATTGGTTCTTTCTCCTTGGCAGAGATGTCTCTCCGGCAGAAGAAAGGAAGTGTTTTATTTGTTGAAACTTCTGTTTGGTGGTTGTCCCCCGCAGAGTTTCATATCTTTCCCCCTGATAAGTTCCCCAGTAGAGTTTCTTCTACGATGGATCTTCTCCGTGTTGAGCTCCCCGATAGAGTTTCCTCTACATCGGATGTTTTGTCTGTTCCGCAGCAAATCCCTGGCGGTGACTCTATAGCTTCCCACGCAGAGCAGTTGTAGCAGAGATGTTTCTTCAGCAGTTAGAAGAGAATGTTTGATTGATGTGTTTCTGTTTGGTGTTTGTTCCTGTGACGGTGTATTCGTCGCTATATGATCTATCGATTAAATCATAAGCTAAGAGATACATTGAAAATTTTCGAGTCGCCACCGCACTTTTATTTATCCAAAGGACTGGCTAAAAAGCGAACAAAAGCCTAAGAAGTTTTACACGTAGAAAACTAATAAAAAGATCAGAGATTCTGGGTAAGGGGTAAATTACGCAATGGGAAGGTGTTAGGCACCCACTACGTCCTAGGTACTCCTAGGGAGCCCTTTTCACACTTGTTGTAAAAGATTGTTATTTGTTATGACATAAAGATTGTGCAAACATGATTGGGATGGTGAGAAAAGAATGTACAAGTTAATTATTTTTGGGTTATTGGGTTCGAACGGATGAACCCGTTGCCTACGTACCTTCCATCAAAGGTAAGGATCAGAACGCCGTAGTTCGGCTAAAAGATTTCCAAAAGTTGGTGGATTCAGTTTTAAACACAAGCACTGAGGCTTTTCATTATCAATGGGAGAACACTCGACCAAAAACAACATCCACCATGCGAGGATAGCTTCGACGTACTAGAGGGGTTAGCCCTGTTTTCAGTACGGAAGTCTTACTGTCGACTCACTAAGGATAGGCAAGATTTACATCAACCACAATGATAATTGAAACCTATGGCTAATGCATGAAAAGATTAATGGGCAAAGCCAAAACAAGTGAATGAGTGAAGTTAATTGATTGTGATTATGAAAGTGAAGTCCAAGTATGATTAAGATTGATTCAAATAAGTATTATGAAATGGAGTTTGAAAAGAAGTCAAGGACTTGAGTCCAGGTTTTTAAGATTTGAAAACATGAAGATGTTTGCACAACACTTATGTCAAGTTTGAAAAATAAAGTGTGAAAAGGTTTAGGACATAATGAATGATGAATGGATGGAGATGGAAAGTAAAACTTCTTAGAAGGTTCACTTCTTGAAATCATATAGCAGATGATTCAAGTGTGTCCTTTGGAATAGCAATTAATAATAACAAACAAACAAAGCAAGCAAAAGCGGATATCGGATGCCAATCACTGGTCTTATACCAATCTCCTAAAACAGAATGGGATGTCAGATGCCACTCAATGGTCTTACACTAATCTCCACAGGCAAAGAAATAAAAGCGGATACCGGATACCAATAGATGGATTTACACCAGTCTCCTAAAACAGAAATGGATATCAGATGCCACTCAATGGACTTACACTAATCTCCTCAAAAGAAAAACAAAGATGAGAAATGGAAGTCAACTGCCAATCTGTCTGGACTTAGGTCAACTTCACAGTATGGTCCTAGGAAATCCAATGCCACGTTACAGGGACTTACAATGGATCCTCACATACAAGAACAAAAGCAACAATAGGATCACAGGAATGCAAATGCCAACTTGCTGGGACTTACAGTTGCAACCTCTCACACAAACAGATAAACAAACTATGATCACAGGAAAGCAGATGCCAACTTACAGGGACTTATAACTGCAACCTCACACACAAATCAAACAGATCAAATTATGATCACAGGATAACAGATGCCAACTTACAGGGACTTATAACTGTATCCTCACATACAAACAGATAAACAGAAGATATGAGTGACCAATGAGGTCTTACACTCTATCCTTCCATATCATAGGAACAAATGCCAAGGCAATGGACTTACAATTGTCCTCAATGGGCAAACAACAAAGATAGCATCACAAAGATAAATGAGATGATCATGCATTAATGGCAATTGATGATGATGATAAATGCATAGCATACAGGCAAGCAAGTGCATATGGAGCCATCAATCAATCAATGAATATCAAACAGCACACTCTATAGCCAAACAATGGGGGCTCACACAAGAGGGTTTGACTTTGAAAGTCCACTGTAATGGGTGAAGGGTCGCTCTTAACCTTGCCATTGAGAGGCTAAGGTGAAGCAGATGAATAGGAGATGAGGGGTGTGCCTCATTGCTTCTATCTCAAATCAGAGAGAGCATCAGATAGAAAGTGGGGGAGTTCAGAAAGATGGAACTCTTTCCACATTATTGACTCGATTAGATCTTGGGTTTTTATCTCGATGCTTCAACCATGTAATGGGAGCAAGGAGAGGACACACTGAATAGTGGGGGATAGATTGCTTATCCCTACCTTCCACCAATTGCCTTACTTGAAGGACTTTTCCTGCTTAGGACAATTTTAAACAAACACAGGCATTGCCTCTTAAGGAGGACTTCAGACAGTTTGCCCGGTCAAATAACAGACCGGGTCTCCAGACTACATGAAGAAGAAGTAATTATACCTCAAAGCAAATGCTAAATAGCAAAGCAAGCAAGTTCAAAGAACTTAAGCAACTAAAGTACCTGCAAAAGTCAAACTTATTAGCAAACAGCTCAACAGTCAAAATCAAAAGGAGATAACCCAAAAGTCAACCACAGAGGGACCAATTGTGCAAGGCACAAAGACTCAAGTACATGAGTCAACCTACAAAACAAGGGTTAGCACATTAAACAATCAAACTAAAACACATTTGAATGATCCTCAAGGCATTGGTGCTTAACCTGAAACAGATGAACTCAACATAAGCTTAGAAGACCACTAGGACTAGCCTAGGGTCAAAGATGAAAGAAAAAGTCAAGGCAGCAAGGGAAAGTCAACCCAAACCAAGTCTAAACATTCAAGAAGCATTCTCAATTGGATTCATAATTATATCATGCATCATGGTCATCTCATACACAAATGAATGCAAAGCATGGCAAGAGAAGCATACAAAAGTCAACAGCAAAGACTTCATTCAAAAGTCAACTCAAACAATCTCAAAAATTATGCAATAAATCACACTCAATCCTAACATCTAACATGGTATACATGTAAAATTTCATGGCATTTGGATGAGAGGAAGGCAGTCAAGTAAAATCATGAAGTCAAACCAAGTTCAAGTAAGCATGGTGAAAGTCAACAAGCATGGGTCAACTTCAAAAAATCATATCAATTTGAAAACAGAAGAGAAATGAATGAGATTAACACCAATGCAAAGCTTGAGATGTCTAGTTATCACATATGAAATTTCATGGTCATACAATGAGATATGAGAATTTCACAAAAGATTTGGCAAGGCATAGCACAAAAAGTCAACAAATGACCAAATATGGAAGAAAATTCTCAATCAAATGGAAAACAGCAAGATTAATTCCAAGAAAATTCATACACAAACTAGACATGTGATAGATGATTCATGCAAAATTTGGGGTCAATTGGATAAGAGGAAGCATGTGAACAAAAATTGGGAAAATACATGATCATGGTATAGCACCAAATGTAACACATAACTTCAGAAAATCATAACTCGCAATCCACAAATGATAAATGCACAAACTTTATATGGAAATGAAGGTCAATGTGTCTAGTTTCACCACAAAAAAATTCAAGCTCATTGGATGCAACATGAGTATTTCACAATTGAATGGCTCAATGTGTCATTTTGGCATACATGTTGAAAAATCATTTATCATTTAAAATCCAGAACATGGAAAATTAATTAAAATTCACCATAAAATAGAGGACACATTCATGAGTTTAATGCAAAAAATCTCACAATTTTTGGAGTTAAAATGAATTAAAAATGAATTGTGGAAGTTGATGAACATTTGAAGCAAAAATGAACAAGATAGCATAGCAAAGTAGTCAACATAGTCAACAGCATGGCATAATTGTAATTCTGCAGTCACTTATTGAAGTGCTGCGTTTTGGCCCTGCAAAACGAAATGTTTTGATTGGCTCCCAGCCAATAAAACAGTAACATGGCCAATCATCTCAAATTTTCTGAGTTTTCAAAACCCTAGGGTTTAAGCATGGTTTGGCAACTTATCTTCAAGCAAATCCAACAAAACAAAATCAACTAACAGCAGCATGCAACATAACAATCATACAATAATCAAGCATCTACGACCCAACACAACAAACATGCAAGTTCTGGGCAGAGTTATAGTTCATGTAACGGCAGTAACAACATCATCACTAACATTCAACAATCAATCGATATTTCCATAGTATGGTAACAGCATCATCATTAACCAACAACAAAACAAACAAAAACAAATGGAATTTCTGGACAGGGCAGGTTTGAACAACAGCAAGGTTTTAGCAGCATCTTCATATTCATCATCCATGTTCATCATCATATCGAAATTAAACAACCACATGGAAACCACAAATGCAACACAACCATGATGCTCATATAACAAACAGCAATCAACATACATGAGCTAGTTTTCTGGAAAAACAACAGGATTTATCATGGCAAGTTTCAGCAGCATGGTTCATGGGGTTTCAAGCAGCAGCAGGGTTTAATTAGCATGGCAGCTCATGTTCATCAACAAAACTCAAACCTAGTTCATCTAAGCAATCACAACAGCATACACATTGTCATTGAAAACTCATCATTAATTGAAAAAATAAACAGCAAGGCATATGGCATAGCAAGTGGTAGTGGCTCATGCAATCAAAACAAACAACAGCAGCAGTATTCATTCATCATCATGTTCATCATCACACAGACAACTTCAAACAGGCACAATCAACAGCATGGCCAATGGAACATCATTATGCATCATTAGCAACAAACCAAACAAAATCCTGAGAAAATTCTGGACAGGGCATAAGTTTGGATAGCAGTAGTATCAATTCATTATCAGTCTACAGCATAACCAATAGCACAGCAATAACAATATGTTCATACAAATACAAGCAACAACAGCCAATGAACTTCACAATTTTTCTGGATTCTCATGCATACTTTAGGGTTTCTACTAGCAGCCAACATACATCTTCATGTTTCATCATACATAGACATCAAGCAAACAGCAGGAAAATTTCTGGAAATTAATCTTAGAGTTTTTCAAAACAACACAGCAGCAACAACAGTCAAACATACGCATAAATTCTGGGTTCACACGCAGTTTAGGGTTTGGCCAACAATGCAACAGGGTTTTAGCAACATCATGTGTTCATCACTAATCATCATTCAAACACCAATCATGAACAACAGCATCAATGATTAAACGTGGCCATGAAACATCATCACTAAGCAACATTTAGCCAACAACAGAATAAACACAACCATGGGAATTCTGGGCAGATAAACAGCATGAGCAACAGGGTATGAACTCCATCACTTCCAGCAGATCGAAATTTTCAACATGCTTATAAACAAAAATTGCTCACACCATTGTGCTTATCTAACAGCAAACATGCATATTCCATCAATCATTTTCATGTAATCATCATCAATAAAGCTAATCGATTGAAAACACATTTGAGCACAAAAATAGAAATCCATATATCTCAAAGCATAGTCATCCATTTAATGTGATTCAAAGCTTAGATCAACCTACTAAGTAAGACCTACATGATGTGTAACAAGATTTGAAAAAACAATGAAGTCGAAAAAATTACCTGATTTGGAAAACCCAATGAAACAGTGCTGTTTGTATGCTGCCAGCTCGATACAGATGCTCACAATGCCTTGAAATGATGAAGGCTTGAGGCTATTCGGCTCAATGGTGCATGGAAAGTCTCACAGCTCTAACTGCCATTTGAAATGCTTGGAGAAAACAGGTTCTGAAGATGAAGTTCCAGTTGAGAAATGGTGTTTCAAAAAGCTGCTAAATGTTGGTTGGATGAAGAAATAATGGAGGAATGCTCGGGTTCTTTTAAGGGTTTGGCAGAAAAATCTCAAAATCCCAAAATGCAAGAATGAGAGAAATGTGCTTTTTGGTCTGTGGAGGCTGCGATTTCTTGGTCTCTAGGGTTGCTTTGTGGCAGAAAATCAGTTTATATGTGACTGTCTTAAGGAATGCTTAATCCTACTTAGCTAAAAATGACCAAATGCACATTTGCTAATTGTGTACAAATGGAAATGGTGGTGCAAAGCTGTACCCGAATTGGGCCTGCAACCAGCTGTAAAATGACCTTGCTTTTGCTGTTTTTGGTTTATCTTAAATGATCACAAATGCAATTTTGCTAATTATGCATAAGTGGGGAAATGGAGGTACGTTTGCTGCTTGAGTGGGCTGTGAAATGCTGCAGAAGGACCAACATAATTGCTGCTTTTGGTCTGCTTTTGAATGCTGTCCTTGCTTGTACTTAATGAGACCATTTTGCACATTTTGCCAATTATGCACCTTTGCTAAAATTGTGGTATAATGGTGATATGATCATGAATTTAAGCTTGGAGCAAACCACAAATATGATTTACAACATTTCCAAATTGGCCAAATCAAGAAAAAGTCAAAGAAGCCAAAAGTCAAAGTTTGGTCAAACTTTGAATTTAAATGAAAAAGGTCCAAAAATGCCATTTTGATTGGCAAGGTTTTAGGTCATGAAATTTATATTTTTGGAAAGAGGATGAAAAATGTGGTTTGTAGGAAAAAACCCCACCAAATTTGGCCTTATGGTTTGAGAGATATGGCTTGTTGAAGTTCAAAAATTGGTGAAAATGATTTGATCATATCTTGACAACCACACATGGGATTTGAGAGTTTTTGGACTTTTTGAAAATGGGAAGACAAGATCTTCAACTTTCATGTTGGGCAAAAATTCATTTGAAGCTTGTATCATGATGTAAGTTTAAGATCAAGAAGTTTCCATTTTTGGCAGTTGAAATTACAGGTCCACTTTCTATTTCTGGAAAATTTCTGATTGGCTTGATTTTCTTCCATGATGAGGTTGAACATGATAGATGAGACTTATATAAGCATGAATGAGCTCCTTCAAATAAATTCTATCCATCAAATCACTGATTAAATCAACTGTTGACCAAGTTTGACTTTTCTAGGGTTTTGGATGACTGATGCATTTCTGATGAATTCCAAACCCTAAATCCTTGAGAACTTGATTTCAAATGATATCACAAGTCATATGAACCTTTGATTAATGATCATGATGCCCAAATTCCACAAGAATGGCCATCATCCATTGCTTTGACTGACTGTTGACCATCTTTGACCTAATTTCTGATGATTGCTTCAACTGCAAGCAACAAGGTTAGACTGACAATATTTTTGTACTTTTTGGTTAATAAACATATGAAAGGCAAAGATATACAAATGCAAAGTATGCTTGGTGATCAAGAAACAAACCTACAAGGCAATCTACCCACTAGGAGGGGACAAAGGCATGCAATGATCCTTGAGGTTATGATATAAATGATATGGGCCATGAGGGATCTTAGGGCCCAAAATTGGGGTCTTACAGATGCCCCTATTTAAGGTCATTCTAGCCGGAGAAGTGAAGTTTAGAAATCTTCAACTCGACGCGGTAGAATGGGCTTAAATAACAGTAATGAGACAAATTTTGGTCCCTAAGAGACCTCATGATGCAAATGTATGCATGCAAAAGACACAAATTCTGTGGGGAATATGATTCACACAGAAGAAAAGACGATCCATCGGAGTAATACACTCACCAGGAACAGAGACTCTGACAAGACTCTATGGGGATGATAAAACAAACTGACACAACGTGAACAAGACACGACTCCAAACTGGGGAAAAGCAAAACTGACACAGCGTGAACAAGACACGACTCTGATTAGAAAAACAGAAAAACAGACTGGAGAACTCACTGGGGAGTGAAGAGCTCACACTGGGGAAAAGAATTCCAAAGGAAAATAAATCCATTGGAGAGACACATGCTGACTCCTGAGGAGAAGCAACACAAAGTTCCACTGAGGGAAGCGACAAAGAAATGAGATGTTACCATGCATAAGGGTAACAAACTCAGGAAAATCTGACTCCACAGGGGGACCGAGGTCATAATAGGGAGCAGAAAGGAGGGAACACCAAGGATACCGGTTACTGGGTATATAATAGGTGACCGACCAAAGACGTGAATTGGTGTGTGTTCCAAAACACTCATCATCCTGAAGTGAGCGAAAGCAAACCCGTTTAAGGATGGATATTCAATTCCACAAGGAATATGAATCTTACTCTGAGGGGAAAGCAACAAAGGATTGACCCAAGAGTGAACGAGATATAATATCCATTACCGGCAGACCGTGAATAATATACTCAAAAGGAAAATTATCCTGAACCGGTTACTGGGTTGTTTAAGGATAAAATCCGAAGACGTGAATTGGTTTGTGTTCCAAGACACTCATCATCCGAAAGAAAGCTAGAACAGCAGACTTGTTTAAAGGATGGACAAGAAACGTGAATTGGTGTGTGTTCCAAGACACTCATCATCCGAAAGAAAGCTAGAACAGCAGACTTGTTTAAAGGATGGCTGAAAAAACGTGAATTGGTGTGTGTTCCAAAACACTCATCATCCAAAACGCAAACTGGTTAAAGGATGGGCAAAAAACGTGAATTGGTGTGTGTTCCAAGACACTCATCATCCGAAAGAAAGCTAGAACAGCAGTCTTGTTTAAAGGATGGGCAAAAAAGCGTGAATTGGTGTGTGTTCCAAAACACTCATCATCCAAAACGCAAACTGGTTAAAGGATGGACAAAAAAGCGTGAATTGGTGTGTGTTCCAAAACACTCATCACCCTGAACGCCAACTGGCTAAAGGATGGATAAAAAGCGTGAATTGGTGTGTGTTCCAAGACACTCATCATCCGAAAGAAAGCTAGAACAGCAGACTTGTTTAAAGGATGGTCAAAAAACGTGAATTGGTGTGTGTTCCAAAACACTCATCATCCAAAACGCAAACTGGTTAAAGGATGGGCAAAAAGCGTGAATTGGTGTGTGTTCCAAGACACTCATCATCCGAAAGAAAGCTAGAACAGCAGACTTGTTTAAAGGATGGTCAAAAAACGTGAATTGGTGTGTGTTCCAAAACACTCATCATCCGAAACGCAAACTGGTTAAAGGATGGGCAAAAAGCGTGAATTGGTGTGTGTTCCAAGACACTCATCATCCGAAAGAAAGCTAGAACAGCAGACTTGTTTAAAGGATGGAGAAAAAACGTGAATTGGTGTGTGTTCCAAAACACTCATCATCCGAAAGAAAGCTAGAACAACAGACTTGTTTAAAGGATGGCTGAAAAAACGTGAATTGGTGTGTGTTCCAAAACACTCATCATCCGAAAGAAAGCTAGAACAGCAGTCTTGTTTAAAGGATGGACAAAAAGCGTGAATTGGTGTGTGTTCCAAAACACTCATCATCCAAAACGCAAACTGGTTAAAGGATGGACATTCGATTCTACAAAGAATGCGAATCTTGCTCAGTTGGGGAAAATCAACAAAGGATTCCAACTAAAGAGCGCATGAGATATATTATTCATTACCGGCAGACCGTGAATAATATACTCGCATGGAAGATTATCCTGAACCGGTTACTGGGTTGTTTAAGGATAAAAATCCGAAAAGAAAGGCATCGAGATACCAGAATAGGTATATAATGATGGCCAATCAAAAGGAGCAACAGACATTACCGACAAAAGGGTAAATGAAAGGCGATCTGCTGAGGATAAATTGCGAGCATCCGACAATTATCGACAGAAGACTAGCTGGGGATGCACTGGTAAACAACCAATGATCCGGGGAACAAATCACTAGCATACGGTGAAAGGACCCACTGGGGATAAAATTGCTAGCATACGGCAATTATCCACAAAAGACTTGCTAGGGGTATAAGTGCTGATCTGAGCAACTTATCCAAGCAAAGGAAAATCAACATCAAAGACTAGATGAAGATAACCACAAAATTAGGGTTTACATCTACCGAATACGGGATAGAAGACCAACAACTCCGCGTGGGGATAGCACAAATCACAAATCCGCACGGGAAACCAAAATAGGGTTTATAACAAACCACAAACTGCTGAAGAGCAGGAAAATAGGGTTTACAACTACCGGTATGAGGTAGAAAACCAAAAACTCTGGCTGGAGAATAAAAGGTGTATAACCACAAATTCTGTCGAGAAAGCCAGGAAAGATAGGACTTACAACTGCTGGTTGTAGCGGTGTATTCGTCGCTATATGATCTATCGATTAAATCATAAGCTATGAGATACATTGAAAATTTTCGAGTCGCCACCGCACTTTTATTTATCCAAAGGACTGGCTAAAAAGCGAACAAAAGCCTAAGAAGTTTTACACGTAGAAAACTAATAAAAAGATCAGAGATTCTGGGTAAGGGGTAAATTACGCAATGGGAAGGTGTTAGGCACCCACTACGTCCTAGGTACTCCTAGGGAGCCCTTTTCACACTTGTTGTAAAAGATTATTATTTGTTATGACATAAATATTGTGCAAACATGATTGGGATGATGAGAAAAGAATATACAATTTTTTATTATTATTGGGTTCGAACGGATGAACCCGTTGCCTACGTACCTTCCATCAAAGGTAAGGATCAGAACGCCGTAGTTCGGCTAAAAGATTTCCAAAAGTGGGTTAGGTTCAATTTTAAACACAAACCCTAGGTCTTACGTTATCCACGGGAGAAAACTCAACCTTATACAAACAACAACGTCCACCATGTGAGAAAAGCTTCAACTTGCCAGAGAGGGGTTAACCCTATAATAGGCAAGGAAGGCTTACAATTCAATCACTAAAGACAGAAGGTGAGATTAACATCAACCACTAAGATAAATCAAACCTATAGCTCATGTATGAAAAGATTAATGGACAAAGCCAAAACAAGTGAATGAGTGGAGTTACTGATTATGATTATGAAAATGGAGTCAAGGTATGATTAGGATCAATTCAAATAAGTATTATGAAATGGAGTTTGGAAAAAAGGTCAAGGACTTGAGTCCAGGTTTTTAGTTAGAAAACATGAAGATGTTTGCACAACACTTATGTCAAAATTTGAAAAATAAAGTGTGAAAAGGTTTAGGACATAATGAGAATGAATGAATGAAGGATGGATAATAAAACTTCTTAGAAGGTTCACTTCT
Organism: Lathyrus oleraceus; assembly: GCF_024323335.1. NCBI lineage: Eukaryota > Viridiplantae > Streptophyta > Magnoliopsida > Fabales > Fabaceae > Lathyrus > Lathyrus oleraceus. The sequence continues at coordinate 292,524,598 of NC_066580.1, forward strand.
TGAAATCATATAGCAGATGATTCAAGTGTGTCCTTTGGAATGCAATTGATAATAACAAGCAAAGCAAAAGAAAAGCGGATATCGGATGCCAATCAATGGTCTTATACCAATCTCCTAAAACAGAATGGGATATCAGATGCCACTCAATGGTCTTACACTAATCTCCACAGGCAAAGAAATAAAAAGCGCGGATACCGGATACCAATAGATGGATTTGCACCAGTCTCCTAAAACAGAACAGGATATCAGAAGCCACTCAATGGACTTACACTAATCTCCTCAAAAGAAAACGAAGATGAAACATAGAAGTCAACTGCCAATCTGTCTGGACTTAGGTTAACTCCACAAATATGCTCATAGGAATACCAATGCCACGTTGCAGGGACTTACAGTGGATCCTCACATACAAGAACAAAAGCAACAATATGATCACAGGAATGCAAATGCCAACTTACAGGGACTTATAATTGCAACCTCTCATACAAACAGATGAACAAACTATGATCACAGGAAAGCAGATGCCAACTTACAGGGACTTATAACTGCAACCTCACATACAAATCAAACAGATCAAATTATGATCACAGGATAACAGATGCCAACTTACAGGGACTTATAACTGTATCCTCACATACAAACAGATAAAACAGAAGATATGAGTGACCAATGAGGTCTTACACTCTATCCTTCCATATCACAGGAGCAAATGCCAAAGCAATGGACTTACAATTGTCCTCAATGGGCAAACAACAATGATAGCATCACAAAAGCAAATGAGATGATCATGTATTAATGGCAATTGATGATGATGATAAATGCATAGCATACAGGCAAACAAGTGCATATGATACAATCAATCAAGCAATGAATATCAAACAGCACACTCTATAGCCAAACAATGGGGGCTCACACAAGAGGGTTTGACTTTAAAAGTCCACTGTAATAGGTAAGGGTCGCTCTTAACCTGGCCATTGAGGGACTCAGGTGAAGCAGATGAATAGGAGATGAGGGGTGTGCCTCATTGCTTCTATCTCAAATCAGAGAGAGCATCAAAGAAAGTGTGGGAGTTCAGAAAGTAGGAACTCTCTCCACATTATTGACTCGATTAGATCTTGGGTTTTTATCTCATTGCTTCAACCATGTAATGGGAGCAAAGAGAGGACACACTGAATAGTGGGGGATAGATTACTTATCCCTACCTTCCACCAATTGCCTTACTTGAAGGACTTTTCCTGCTTAGGACAAATATAAACAAACACAGGCATTGCCTCTTAAGGAGGACTTCAGACAGTTTGCCCGGTCAAATAACAGACCGGGTCTCCAGACTACATGAAGAAGAAGTAATTATACCTCAAAGCAAATGCTAAATAGCAAAGCAAGCAATCAAGTTCAAAGAACTTAGGCAACTAAAGTACCTGAAAAAGTCAAACTTATTAGTAAACAAGTCAACAATCAAAGTCAAAGGAAATAACCCAATAGTCAACCACAGAGGGGTCAATTGTGCAAGGCACAAAGACTCGAGCATATGAGTCACCTACAAAACAAGTGTTAGCACATGATAAACAAACCAACTCAATCAAAATTGAAAGGTCTTTGGGGCATTGGTGCTCAACCTGAAACAGATGAACTCAACATGAGCTTAGAAGACCACTAGGACTAGCCTAGGGTCAAAGATGAAAGAAAAAGTCAAGGCAGCAAGACAAAGTCAACCCAAACCAAGTCTAAACATTCAAGAAGTATTCTCAATTGGATTCATAATTATATCATGCATCATGGTCATTTCATATGCAAAAGGATGCAAAGCATGGCAAGAGAGGCATACAAAAGTCAACAGCAAAGACTTCATTCAAAAGTCAACTCAAGCATTTTCAAAAATTATGAAATAAATCACACTCAATCCTAACATCTAACATGGTATACATGTAAAATTTCATGGCATTTGGATGAGAGGAAGGCAGTCAATGAAATTCATGAAGTCAAACCAAATTCAAGTAAGCATGGTGAAAGTCAACAAGCATGGGTCAACTTCAAAAAATCATATCAATTTGAAAACAGAAGATAAATGAATGAGATTAACACCAATGCAAAGCTTGAGATGTCTAGTTATCACATATGAAATTTCATGGTCATACAATAAGATTTGAGAATTTCACAAAAGATTTGGCAAGGCATAGCACAAAAAGTCAACAAATGACCACATGTGGAAGAAAATTCTCAATCAAATGGAAAACAGCAATATTAATTCCAAGAAAATTCATACACAAACTAGACATGTGATAGATCATTCATGCAAAATTTCAAGTGATTTGGATAAGAGGAAACATGTGAACAAAAATTGGGAAAATGCATGATCATGGCATAGCACCAAATTCAACACACAACTTCAAAAAATCATAACTATCAATCCACAAATGATAAATGCACAAACTTTATATGGAAATGAAGGTCAATGTGTCTAGTTTTACCACAAAAAATTCCAAAGGCATTGGATACAAAATGACAATTTCACAAAAGATTTGGCACAAAGTATCATTTTGGCATACATGTTGGGAAAATAATTATCAATAAAAAATCCAGCCACTGAAAAATTCATTAAAAATCACAATTAAAAACTAGACTCAATCATGAACATGATGGAAAAAGAATCAGGATTTTTGGAATTAAAATGAATGAGAAATTGATTTTTGAAACTGAGTGAAATAATGTAGCAAGCATGAACAAAAGCATGGCATATGGGGTCAACCAAGTCAACGGATGGCAATTTTGTCATTTGGCAACTCACTAATTGAAACGCACAGCATAAGGCAAGGTAATTGAAATGATCTTATTGGTCGGTTCTTAATGAAACAGTGTAACAACCAACAACAGCCAATCATCGTCCATCTTTTCTGGGTTTAACAAGGAACTTAGGGTTTTGACACTTACAGCAACATTCAGCACTCAACATTCATAGTTCATCATTAAAATCAACAGCATATAAAACATTGATCATACAACAAACCAACATTCCTGACCAAACACAACAAATACCAACATGTGGATTTTATGAGCAATGTTCAGGAAATTTCAAACAGTAGCATTGGCATATTCAGCATCCATATGAACAAACACATTAACACATAACCATGGCCATGAAGCATCATTAATCAATCAGCAAAACACACATAACTATGGGAATTTTCTGGACAAAAAAAATACAGTTGCAAAACAAAAGCAAACATCATCATCTGACAGGTTTCGAACAAGACACATAACAGCAGGGCATATGTACCTATGTAACATCATGGCACCAATACACAAAACATAAACCAAGTGGATTTCTAGGAAAGTTTGAAATAGCAGCAGAGCATATCCATCATCAACATGTAATCATCAAAAATAACAGCATTCATTATGTTTCACATGGATCTTCTGGTCATGATGTTTGGTTCAAATAATAGTAGCAGGATTTTATTAGCACATGCTCATCAAATTCATCAACAGATCAAATAACATGATACAATAGCATGGCATTTAAGTAAAGTCCATACTGCAACCTAACAATAACATACCAAATGCAATTCGATGAGGGTTTTCTAAACTGCAGTAAGGTTCAGCGGTAGCAGCAACATGGTTCATCACCAATCACACATTCATCATTATTATAACACCAAAACATGAACAACAGCATGCAACAGCACATAACATATTTCACATTGGATTTTCTGAACATGATATTTGGTTCAATACAACAGTGCACTCATCATCAAGCAGTTACAATAAAAATCCAACAATAGCACATGGACAACAGGTTATAGCAAGCAGGGTTCAACAACATCATCACATAAAATTCGGGCAAGCAATCACAACAGCTAGGCCTTGGTATCATGTTCTCATAGCAAGCAAACCAACAATATATAGCACAAAACATATGGTTCTTCTTCTGGGGAATTTTCGAGAATTTCAAACAGCATGGCAAACTTCATCAGGGCAGCACATGTCTATCACAACAGCACACACATATGTGACAAGTAGCAAACAAAACATATGAGCTGGATTTCTGGAAGAAAGAATAAGGGTTGCAAAACAGCAGCAGGCATACATTCATGTTCATTAACAAATAAAACTCAAACAGCCCCATGGACACCACATGATAATACACTCATGATGTTTATGCAACATATAACACACAGCAACCAAAACATATGCTGGATTTCTGGAAACAGTATGAGGGTTTGGCTTATGCAGCAACACAATTAACATCATCATTCAAACAACAAGAAACAGCAACAATCAACAACATTCAACACATCCAGCAACAATAATCTAACAGGCCCTGCAACAACTATCATCATAGAACATCAACCAACATTGGAACAAGCATGCTCATGGGAAGTTTCAAACAAGTTTAGCCAACATCCAAACAGAACCAAACAACAGCAACATTGGAAATGTTTATGCAGCAAGCAGAGTTTATGGTTTGGCATGGACAGCAGCATGTACATATTAAGCATCATCAAGCTAACAACAAACCAAACACAACAGGTGGAATCCCTGGGCAGAATTAGGGTTTAAGCATAACAGCAAGATCATCATTTTCATGAAAGCAGAAAAAAATCAAAATGCTCAGAACTCAAAGTTAATTGCACCAATAGCATCATTATGCATCATACAACCTAAATATGCTATTCATTTTCATTAAATCAGCCTGAACAAACCAACTCGATAGGAAACACATTTGTACATAAAATGAAATTTCAGATTTAAAGCAATATAGTCAACCATTTAACATGATTCAAGCTACAATAGCACAAGCATGGAAAGGACTACAAGATACATGGCATGTTTTGATGAAAAGAGAGGGTCGAGGGCTTACTTGTTTTTGAAGAAAAACTAGATGCCGTGCTGTTTTGGTGGTTACAAGCTCGAACAGATGATGATTTGGACTCCAAGTGGTGAATGGTGAAGATGGCTTATCTCAAGAGTGCTTCACTTTCTCCAATCTAGCTCTGCCATTGATGAAAGCTTGAATGGAACAGTGGAGAAAAGGAACTTCCAGCACGATTTTGATGGTGGAAATGAACTCAATATGCTGTCTAGGTGAGGAAAGGATCACAGGTTTCTTGGGTGCTTTGATGATTTGTCCAATTCGAGCCAAAATGCAAAAATGCAAAAGAGAGAAGAATGTGTATTTTCTGTGTGGTAGGCTGCAGAACTAGGGTTCAAATGTCCAGAAGAAATGCTTATATATGACTGCTTTACCTCTACTAATCAAATGTTAAACTTGTTTAGTTGTAATGAGCTCATTTGCATTTTGCTAATTTTCCCATACATGGAATGGAGGGTGTAATGCTGTACGAGTGGGCTTGTGAAAAGGCTGCAGAAAGACCTTTGCTTATGCTATTTGATGTTGCTCATGTACTGCTGTACTGTGTTTTGTCCAAAATGAAGTAATTGCTTTATTTGCCAACTTTGCATTTTTGCCAAATTAGGGTATGGACATGGTATGGACATGAATTTGGGATTGGAGCAAGTTTCAAATATGATTTAGAACAATTCCCAATTGGCCAATTAAGAAAAAGTCAAAAACTCAAAAAGTCAAACTTGAGTCAAACTTGATTTTAAATGAAAAAAGGTCCAAAATGCCATTTTGAATGGTAAGGTTTTAGGTCATGAAATTTATATTTTTGGAAAGAGGATGAAAAATGTGGTTTGTAGGAAAAAACCCCACCAAATTTGGCTTTATGGTTTGAGAGTTATGGCTTGTTGAAGTTCAAATATTGGTGAAAATGATTTGATCATATCTTGACAACCACACATGGGATTTGAGAGTTCTTGGACTTTTTGAAAATGAGAAGACAAGATCTTCAACTTTCATGTTGGGCAAAAATTCATTTGAAGCTTGTATCATGATGTAAGTTTAAGATCAAGAAGTTTCCATTTTTGGCAGTTGAAATTACAGGTCCACTTTCTATTTCTGGAAAATTTTCTGATTGACTTGATTTTCTTCCATGATGAGGTTGAACATGATATATGAGGCTTATACAAGCATGAATGAACTCTTTCAGATCAATTCTATCCATCAAATCTTGATTAAATCAACCGTTGACCAAGTTTGACTTTTCTAGGGTTTTGGACTGATTGAACTTCTTCTGATGAATTCCAAACCCTAATTCCTTGAGAACTTGTTTTCAAATGATGTCTCAAGTTGTATGAACCTTTGATTAATGATCATGATGTCCAAATTCCACAAGAATGGCCATCATCCATTGCTTTGACTGATCAATGACTGACTTTGACCTAATTTCTGATGATTGCTTCCACTGCAAGCAACAAGGTTAGACTGACAATATTTTTGTACTTTTTTTGGATAATAAACATATGAAAGCAACGATATACAAATGCAAAGTATGCTTGGTGATCAAGAAACAAACCTACAAGGCAATCTACCCACTAGGAGGGGAGCAAAGGCATGCAAGGATCCTTGAGGTTATGATATGAATGATATGGGCCATGAGGGATCTTAGGGCCCAAAATTGGGGTCTTACAGATGCCCCTATTTAAGGTCATTCTAGCCGGAGAAGTGAAGTTTAGAAATCTTCATCTCGACGCGGTAGAATGGGCTTAAATAACAGTAATGAGACAAATTTTGGTCCCTAAGAGACCTCATGATGCAGATGTATGCATGCAAAAAGACATAAATTCTGTGGGGAATATGATTCACACAGAAGAAAAGACGATCCATCGGAGTAGTACACTCACCAGGAACAGAGACTCTAATAAGACTCTATGGGGATAATAAAAGAAAAAGAAATGCGTGAACAAGACACGACTCTAAACTGGGGAAGATAAAACTGACACAACGTGAACAAAACACGACTCCGATTAAGGAAAACAGAAAAACAGACAGGAGAACTCACTGGGGAGTGAAGAACTCACACTGGGGGGAAAGGAGTTCCAAATGGAAAATAAATCCGTTGGAAAGACACAAGCTGACTCCTGGGGAGAAGCAAAAGAAAACTTCACTGGGGAAGTAACAAAGAAATGAGATGTTACCAGGCATACGGGTAACAAACTCAGGAAAATCTGACTCCACAGGGGGACCGAGGTCATAATAGGGAGTAGAAAGGAGGGAACACCAAGGATACCGGTTACTGGGTATATAACAGGTGACCGACCAAAGACGTGAATTGGTGTGTGTTCCAAAACACTCATCATCCTGAAGAGAGCGAAAGCAAACTTGTTTATAGGATGGATATTCAATTCCACAAGGAAAATGAATCTTACTCTGAGGGGAAAACAATCAAAAGATTGACTCAAGAGCGCACGAGATATAATATCCATTACCGTCAGAACGTGGATAGAATACTCAGATGAGACATATTATTCATTACCGGCAGACCGTGAATAATATACTCGAAAGGAAAATTATCCTGAACCGGTTACTGGGTTGTTTATAGGATAAAATCCGAAGACGTGAATTGGTTTTCACTTCCAAAACACTCATCATCCTGAACACAAACTGGTTAAAGGACGGACATTCGATTCTACAAAGAATGCGAATCTTACTCGACTTGGGGAAGATCAACAAAGGACTCCAACCAAAGAGCGCATGAGACATATTATTCATTACCGGCAGACCGTGAATAATACACTCGCATGGCAAGAAAACACCAGGGATACCGGTTACTGGGTATATAATAGGTGATCTACCGAAAACGTGAATTGGATTTCACTTCCAAACACTCATCATCCGAAAGGAGAGCTTGAAAAAGCAAATCGACTTACAGGATGGGCATTCGAATCCACAACGGGAAAACGAATCTTACTCAACTGGGGACACAAACCCAAAGAGTGCATGAGATATAATATCCATTACCGGCAGACCGTGGATAAGATACTCGCATGAGATATATTATCTATTACCGTCAGAACGTAGATAATAAACTCGCATGGTAAGAAACACCAGAGATACCGGTTACTGGGCATATAATAGGTGATCTACCGAAAACGTGAATTGGTTTTCACTTCCAAAACACTCATCATCCGAAACACAAACTGGTTAAAGGATGGACATTCGATTCTACAAAGAATACGAATCTTGCTCAGTTGGGGAAAATCAACAAAGGATTCCAACTAAAGAGCGCATGAGATATATTATTCATTACCGGCAGACCGTGAATAATACACTCGAAAGGAAAAGACACCAAAGATACCGGTTACTGGGTATATAATAGGTGACTAACCAAAAAGAGAGACAATCGATACCAAGCATACGGGTAAACGAAAGACAACTCAAAGGATAAATTGCAAGCATCCGGCAATTATCCCAACAACAAGAATATTCGACTCCGCAAAGGGAAAAACGAATCTTACTCGACCGGGGAAACACAAAAGGCTTCGACTGAAGAGTGCATGAGATACATTATTCATTACCGGCAGACCGTGAATAATATACTCGCATGGAAGATTATCCACAACCGGTTACTGGGTTAATAAAGGATAAATCAACCGAACAGAAAGGCATCGGGATACCAAATTAGGTATATAATGATAACCAATCAAAGGAGCAACAGACATTACCGACAAAAGGGTAAATGAAAGGCGAACTGCTGAGGATAAATTGCAAGCATCCGGCAATTATCGACAGAAGACTAGCTGGGGATACATTGATAAAGAATCAATGATCCGGGGGAACAAATCACTAGCATACGGTGAAAAGACCCACTGGGGATAAAATTGCTAGCATACGGCAATTATCCACAAAAGACTTGCTAGGGATATGAGTGCTGATCTGAGCAACTTATACAAGCAAAGGAAAATCATCATCAAATATTGAATGAAGATAACCACAAAATTAGGGTTTACATCTACCGGATACGGGGTAGAAGACCGAAAACTCCGCGTGGGGATAGAACAAATCACAAATCCGCACGGGAAACCAAAATAGTGTTTATAACAAACCACCAACTGCTGAAGAGCAGGAAAATAGGATTTACAACTACCGGGTAGTAGGTAGAAAACCAAAAACTCTGGCTGGAGAATAAAGGGTGTACAACCACAAATTCTGTTAAGAAAGCCAGGAAAAGTAGGACTTACAACTGCTGGCTTGTAGGCAGAGGCCCAAAAACATTCCGCTGGGGAACAACCCACTGGGACGCACAAGATATTTGACAAATAGTCGATTCGGGAATGATCCGAAGAGACAGACTGAATAAAGACACGTCCTAATGAGGATGTAACTCAAATAGGAAAATCCATCCCAATATATATGTTGGGAGGAAACGGAAGAAACCGTCATCCACGAGGATATATCTCAGTGGGGAACTGCAGAAGGAAAGACAAACTTTTTCTGCTTGTGGGGTTGACTCTATATGGAGAGATTTATAACACCCGACATCTGCTTAGGGAGATCTGTAAAGAGATCTATATCGCCATAGCAGGAGACACGACAAACAAAAGATATATGGCGAGAAATGCAACATGAATATCTGAATGTTTAATGAATATGCATGAATATGCGTGATTTATGTTTGATGAATGCTGACAAAACAGACAATTCTAACACAAACAGGTTCAGGAACAAACGTCCGGTATTATACTTCCAGGGGAAAAACCAGCTGGAAAGCCAATCTGCAGAGATCTACGTGCTGTAAAGCAAAGACCTGCAGGTACTGCTGGAGAAGCAGAGAATCAGAGATATCAGGGAATAACCCAAACAGGGTACAGGAAGTCACAACGGGCAAAACAGCCACCAAGACAAATCTGTAGGGGAACAAGAGAAATCCCAAAGTATCTGCAGGGGATCCCAGTGTCAACTGAGAAACAAAAAGGGTGCATAAGCACGAACTGCTGTAGAAGCAAATCCACACAACTCCACTGGAGAACAACCCACTGAGGGAGAGTGATATCATCCACATAGAATCTAACTGCATAAGCAACTCTACTGGGGAAAACTGTCGGCTACTCTCTTGGGAAAAAAACCACTGAGGGAGGACAGATCACACAAGTATATTCTGCAACGGACCACTCCACTTGGGAGAATATACATAGCAAACTGATCACAACAAGTAGATTCTGCAATATAAGCCACTCTACTGAGGATCACAAACAGTCAGGAAATCGAATCCGTTCACTGGAGGCTAGAGCCATCATCCGACCATATCGGGATTGAAGGAGTATTCAACTGGCAAAACTGCCACAACAAACACCTGCAGACTAAGCTGAGGAAAGGATGGTTAAAATACTGGGATGTCAACCCAAATCAAAACTGCTCAGGAAAATAAATCCTGCTCTGCTGAAGAGAATAACTCTGATGGAGAGAGAGCAACAATTCCACAGACGACTTCGCCGGGGAAAGGGTAAAGTACCGGGTATCAAACCACTGACTTACCAAGTCTTCAAAAAGAAAACAAACGTGCTGAGGAAACAGACAAATCCTGCACACTGCATGGGGAAAAACGGTAACAACTCCGCTTGCAACCCTGGTGGGGATATTAATATCAGCTCTACTCGTGACTCCGAGGGGAGTATCAATCAGTCAGTTATACTCATGACTGTGCTGAGGAGACAAATAAAGTCTGGGGCATATGACCCACTGGAGAAAGTGACGGGGTACCAAGGTGATAAACCATCAACCACCGAAACTTCACAAGAAAACACCCATGCTGGGGGAAAAAACCGCTGCTGGAGAGAACGAAGTCTTCAACAACAAATTACTTGTGACTGTACTGGGGAACAACCCCAACAACTACTCTGCTTGAGGAACAAACCCCAACAAAGATCTGAAGAAAAAAAAGATACCACCAAACCAGAAATATGAACAAATGTCTTACCTGTTGGAAATCATGCCACCCTCGGGAGAGCACTGAGATATTCTTGAGTATCCTTTCAATCTTGTGAATGTTCACTTTGTATAAAACAACAAATTTTGAAAAAATTTGATTTGTTTAAAACAATGACATTTTATCAATTTAAAACATGCAAAACATTTGTTGAATTGAAACAAATAAGAGTGCAAATAAATTGGATAAAAGCTCAAATTGATTTGATAGAATGGTAGTCCGCGAATGGCAAGACTCCATAGATCTGTACAAATTTGAAATCAGTGATATATATTGGAAGAGGGCTACATTGAACATAATGATCCTTTCTCTACCAATTTGAATCTCGATGTATCCGAAGCTTCAGTTGACGACGAATCGAGAATCTTCTGACGAAATGATGGCTGATGAACAGAAAGTCTTGTCAGGATGCAGTTACTTGCCAAATCCCTAATTTTTGCCTAGATTGCCCCAGAGTGAGGTACTCAATCTAGCGGGATGCAAATGTATCTTTTTTCAAGTCTCTAATTTTTGCCTGGATTACCCTTGCGGGTTCTCCACCGAGATGCTCATTTTTTGCCTAAGCCGCCCTTTCGGGTTTTCAACTTAGCGAGCAATTCTGTTTTTTCATTTGTTTTTTCATTTGCATATACTTTTTTTTTAGGCAAAGTATCTCTTAACTGCATCTGAATTCACAGGACGAGTGAAATCCTCCCCATCCATTGTTGTAAGCATCAAAGCACCGCCTGAAAAGGCTCTCTTAACAACATATGGACCCTCGTAGTTTGGAGTCCACTCGCCCCTGGAATCGGGCGCGAAAGACAAAACTTTCTTGAGCACAAGGTCACCTTCTCGGAACACACGAGGCTTGACCTTCTTGTCGAATGCTTTCTTCATTCTCTGCTGATACAACTGACCATGGCACATGGCAGTTAATCGCTTCTCTTCGATCAAATTCAACTGGTCATAACGACTTTGAATCCATTCAGCGTCAGTCAACTAGGGACTTGAGGGTATAATTTTTTCTTTTTCCCTTGGAAAAAATTTTGAAAAAATTTTCCTGGTTTTTGATTTTTCATTCTTTTTCACCCTCTTTCCTTTTCTTTTTTTTTGATTTTTTTTTTTTTGATTTTTTTTTTTTTGATTTTTTTTTTTTTTTTTTTTTTGTAATCCCCAGTTTGACTGGTTTGCTGATTCTCATGATACAGCTGAATGAGCTTCTCTCGTGCTCAAGAAGGTGGGTAATCTCGTCAGGAATCCCCTTCATCATCATCTTCCTCTGCCTCAGATACAAGGACTTCAAGATTGGGAGATGGCGTTGGATCATTATGTTCAATGGGTTTAGAAATCCCTGCATAATGATTCTGGATAATGAAAAGCTTTTGAATTTAAACAAGCAAATCATTTATGCAGATGAAAAAATGCTGTTCTTGTTTTTCATGGTTTTTTGTGATCACTGATTTCATAAAGAAAGCAAAAAGTGAAAACAAATGGAAAAACAAATGTTTAACAATGCATTAATTGAATGAAAACATCATTGTATTAAATGCTTTGCCAACAATGTCATCACTTCTCCTTTTGGCATGGGAGAAGGGTTTTAAGCAAAGTGAGCAAATCATGCTGATTTACGAATGACCGTAGGAACATCCACAGCGACCCAATTGTGGCAAGACACCACCAGGAATGATGAAATTGTTCATTTCTTCTGCATCTTCTTAGATAGCAGCAACTTCCTCTTCTTCAGGTTGATCAGCGTGGATGAATCCTCCACTTGAATAAACCATGCTCCTTAAGTGCCCCAGAACAGTAGCCAATGCCAGCCCGGGATTGATTAACCAGGAATAAATCCATCAACAGGAATAAATCCATCAACAGGAATAAATCCATTAAAAGCACTTAGTCTGGCAAAATCCTCTCTGAGTTCACAGCTCTCTTGCTCAGGATGATCCATCAATCTGGCAGAGTTGGCTCTGGTATAATACCGGCGAGGTGCGTCTTCAAAATAAATGAAGATCGCAGGGTCAGACCACAGGACGGGAGACCGGAACAAAACACCTGCTTATGCAAATGATGCATGAAGTGTTTATGCATATGCTTGTTTTTATATCAAAGGAACCCGAGGGTTTTATTTGCAAACTTTGAAATTTTTAAGCATTTGATTGTACATGAGAATATCTCATCAGATATATCAGGTGAAAAAATTTTCCCGGTTTTTTCATGTTTTTGAAAATTTTTGCAAATAAACTCCTTTGAGTTCCTTGAAATTTTCCTTTTTTTCTGATGATATGGATGTATATGAATGTATGAATGCATGAATGCAACAAACACACTCAAGGATCAAGCAAAGCACACCAAACAAAGGTCGTGGGAAAGCTCATTGTATCTCTAATATCAATCATCCATTTTGGTGGATTTAGGTTTTCACCTTATCAACACCCAAGTTCCATTGATATTAACGGTACATGAACCGGTTCAGACATTCTTAATATCAACCAGCCGCTTTGATGGATTTTAGGTTTTACACCTGATCCGGGATCCATTGATATTAACAATGCTTGAACGACTCAACCACGAATCACGGGTTTGTTGAGAGTCACGAGCATGGAGTCTCGGTTAAGAACCACCCAAAGGGAGTGTACTAGGGTTTAAACCTGCCAGACATGTTCTATCAGAGGTTCCCATAATCATCGTTCCATCTTTCGAATATTATCGGAGGAACGAATACTCGTATTCCAAGAATATTCTCAAGAGAAACTCTTATGAGTGTAGTATCGCGTAACAATCGTATCAGAACTGACATCTGAACGACCTCCGCACTACGGTCCTAAAAATAGGCCAAGATGGGTTTGGTAAACTAAGGTCCTTGGCTTCTGCGGAACATGATTGAAAGAATAATGCCTAACCACAAATAACTTGTGTGACATTATTAGTTCAACATGACCTCCACCAAGTGAATGGGCTCGCAAGTCAACTGGCTAAGGACTACTCCACACCAGTCGACAAGACTATGCCATTCTCCTATCCTAGAGAGCACTCGAGTTCGGGTATAGAACTCATCTCACAGATCACCAAAGCAAACAGCAAATGTATATCAAGCAATTCACACATTACAATCAATACATTCATCCCAAATTGTACAAAAATATGTCAGATAAAGAATAATAACATATATCACAACAAGGGTGAAAAGTAGGCAATACCACCAGGGATTCTGGTGGATTTTGATCCCCAGCAGAGTCGCCACTTTTCTGTAGCGGTGTATTCGTCGCTATATGATCTATCGATTAAATCATAAGCTATGAGATACATTGAAAATTTTCGAGTCGCCACCGCACTTTTATTTATCCAAAGGACTGGCTAAAAAGCGAACAAAAGCCTAAGAAGTTTTACACGTAGAAAACTAATAAAAAGATCAGAGATTCTGGGTAAGGGGTAAATTACGCAATGGGAAGGTGTTAGGCACCCACTACGTCCTAGGTACTCCTAGGGAGCCCTTTTCACACTTGTTGTAAAAGATTATTATTTGTTATGACATAAATATTGTGCAAACATGATTGGGATGATGAGAAAAGAATATACAATTTTTTATTATTATTGGGTTCGAACGGATGAACCCGTTGCCTACGTACCTTCCATCAAAGGTAAGGATCAGAACGCCGTAGTTCGGCTAAAAGATTTCCAAAAGTGGGTTAGGTTCAATTTTAAACACAAACCCTAGGTCTTACGTTATCCACGGGAGAAAACTCAACCTATAACAAACAACAACGTCCACCATGTGAGAAAAGCTTCAACTTGCCAGAGAGGGGTTAACCCTATAATAGGCAAGGAAGGCTTACAATTCAATCACTAAAGACAGAAGGTGAGATTAACATCAACCACTAAGATAAATCAAACCTATAGCTCATGTATGAAAAGATTAATGGACAAAGCCAAAACAAGTGAATGAGTGGAGTTACTGATTATGATTATGAAAATGGAGTCAAGGTATGATTAGGATCAATTCAAATAAGTATTATGAAATGGAGTTTGGAAAAAAGGTCAAGGACTTGAGTCCAGGTTTTTAGTTAGAAAACATGAAGATGTTTGCACAACACTTATGTCAAAATTTGAAAAATAAAGTGTGAAAAGGTTTAGGACATAATGAGAATGAATGAATGAAGGATGAATAATAAAACTTCTTAGAAGGTTCACTTCTTGAAATCATATAGCAGATGATTCAAGTGTGTCCTTTGGAATGCAATTGATAATAACAAGCAAAGCAAAAGAAAAGCGGATATCGGATGCCAATCAATGGTCTTATACCAATCTCCTAAAACAGAATGGGATATCAGATGCCACTCAATGGTCTTACACTAATCTCCACAGGCAAAGAAATAAAAAGCGCGGATACCGGATACCAATAGATGGATTTGCACCAGTCTCCTAAAACAGAACAGGATATCAGAAGCCACTCAATGGACTTACACTAATCTCCTCAAAAGAAAACGAAGATGAAACATAGAAGTCAACTGCCAATCTGTCTGGACTTAGGTTAACTCCACAAATATGCTCATAGGAATACCAATGCCACGTTGCAGGGACTTACAGTGGATCCTCACATACAAGAACAAAAGCAACAATATGATCACAGGAATGCAAATGCCAACTTACAGGGACTTATAATTGCAACCTCTCATACAAACAGATGAACAAACTATGATCACAGGAAAGCAGATGCCAACTTACAGGGACTTATAACTGCAACCTCACATACAAATCAAACAGATCAAATTATGATCACAGGATAACAGATGCCAACTTACAGGGACTTATAACTGTATCCTCACATACAACAGATAAAACAGAAGATATGAGTGACCAATGAGGTCTTACACTCTATCCTTCCATATCACAGGAGCAAATGCCAAAGCAATGGACTTACAATTGTCCTCAATGGGCAAACAACAATGATAGCATCACAAAAGCAAATGAGATGATCATGTATTAATGGCAATTGATGATGATGATAAATGCATAGCATACAGGCAAACAAGTGCATATGATACAATCAATCAAGCAATGAATATCAAACAGCACACTCTATAGCCAAACAATGGGGGCTCACACAAGAGGGTTTGACTTTAAAAGTCCACTGTAATAGGTAAGGGTCGCTCTTAACCTGGCCATTGAGGGACTCAGGTGAAGCAGATGAATAGGAGATGAGGGGTGTGCCTCATTGCTTCTATCTCAAATCAGAGAGAGCATCAAAGAAAGTGTGGGAGTTCAGAAAGTAGGAACTCTCTCCACATTATTGACTCGATTAGATCTGGGTTTTTATCTCATTGCTTCAACCATGTAATGGGAGCAAAGAGAGGACACACTGAATAGTGGGGGATAGATTACTTATCCCTACCTTCCACCAATTGCCTTACTTGAAGGACTTTTCCTGCTTAGGACAAATATAAACAAACACAGGCATTGCCTCTTAAGGAGGACTTCAGACAGTTTGCCCGGTCAAATAACAGACCGGGTCTCCAGACTACATGAAGAAGAAGTAATTATACCTCAAAGCAAATGCTAAATAGCAAAGCAAGCAATCAAGTTCAAAGAACTTAGGCAACTAAAGTACCTGAAAAAGTCAAACTTATTAGTAAACAAGTCAACAATCAAAGTCAAAGGAAATAACCCAATAGTCAACCACAGAGGGGTCAATTGTGCAAGGCACAAAGACTCGAGCATATGAGTCACCTACAAAACAAGTGTTAGCACATGATAAACAAACCAACTCAATCAAAATGAAAGGTCTTTGGGGCATTGGTGCTCAACCTGAAACAGATGAACTCAACATGAGCTTAGAAGACCACTAGGACTAGCCTAGGGTCAAAGATGAAAGAAAAAGTCAAGGCAGCAAGACAAAGTCAACCCAAACCAAGTCTAAACATTCAAGAAGTATTCTCAATTGGATTCATAATTATATCATGCATCATGGTCATTTCATATGCAAAAGGATGCAAAGCATGGCAAGAGAGGCATACAAAAGTCAACAGCAAAGACTTCATTCAAAAGTCAACTCAAGCATTTTCAAAAATTATGAAATAAATCACACTCAATCCTAACATCTAACATGGTATACATGTAAAATTTCATGGCATTTGGATGAGAGGAAGGCAGTCAATGAAATTCATGAAGTCAAACCAAATTCAAGTAAGCATGGTGAAAGTCAACAAGCATGGGTCAACTTCAAAAAATCATATCAATTTGAAAACAGAAGATAAATGAATGAGATTAACACCAATGCAAAGCTTGAGATGTCTAGTTATCACATATGAAATTTCATGGTCATACAATAAGATTTGAGAATTTCACAAAAGATTTGGCAAGGCATAGCACAAAAAGTCAACAAATGACCACATGTGGAAGAAAAATTCTCAATCAAATGGAAAACATCAAGATTAATTCCAAGAAAATTCATACACAAACTAGACATGTGATAGATCATTCATGCAAAATTTCAAGTGATTTGGATAAGAGGAAACATGTGAACAAAAAATGGGAAAATGCATGATCATGGCATAGCACCAAATTCAACACACAACTTCAAAAAATCATAACTATCAATCCACAAATGATAAATGCACAAACTTTATATGGAAATGAAGGTCAATGTGTCTAGTTTTACCACAAAAAATTCCAAAGGCATTGGATACAAAATGACAATTTCACAAAAGATTTGGCACAAAGTATCATTTTGGCATACATGTTGGGAAAATAATTATCAATAAAAAATCCAGCCACTGAAAAATTCATTAAAAATCACAATTAAAAATAGACTCAATCATGAACATGATGGAAAAAGAATCAGGATTTTTGGAATTAAAATGAATGAGAAATTGATTTTTGAAACTGAGTGAAATAATGTAGCAAGCATGAACAAAAGCATGGCATATGGGGTCAACCAAGTCAACGGATGGCAATTTTGTCATTTGGCAACTCACTAATTGAAACGCACAGCATAAGGCAAGGTAATTGAAATGATCTTATTGGTCGGTTCTTAATGAAACAGTGTAACAACCAACAACAGCCAATCATCGTCCATCTTTTCTGGGTTTAACAAGGAACTTAGGGTTTTGACACTTACAGCAACATTCAGCACTCAACATTCATAGTTCATCATTAAAATCAACAGCATATAAAACATTGATCATACAACAAACCAACATTCCTGACCAAACACAACAAATACCAACATGTGGATTTTATGAGCAATGTTCAGGAAATTTCAAACAGTAGCATTGGCATATTCAGCATCCATATGAACAAACACATTAACACATAACCATGGCCATGAAGCATCATTAATCAATCAGCAAAACACACATAACTATGGGAATTTCTGGACAAAAAAATACAGTTGCAAAACAAAAGCAAACATCATCATCTGACAGGTTTCGAACAAGACACATAACAGCAGGGCATATGTACCTATGTAACATCATGGCACCAATACACAAAACATAAACCAAGTGGATTTCTAGGAAAGTTTGAAATAGCAGCAGAGCATATCCATCATCAACATGTAATCATCAAAATAACAGCATTCATTATGTTTCACATGGATCTTCTGGTCATGATGTTTGGTTCAAATAATAGTAGCAGGATTTTATTAGCACATGCTCATCAAATTCATCAACAGATCAAATAACATGATACAATAGCATGGCATTTAAGTAAAGTCCATACTGCAACCTAACAATAACATACCAAATGCAATTCGATGAGGGTTTTCTAAACTGCAGTAAGGTTCAGCAGTAGCAGCAACATGGTTCATCACCAATCACACATTCATCATTATTATAACACCAAAACATGAACAACAGCATGCAACAGCACATAACATATTTCACATTGGATTTTCTGAACATGATATTTGGTTCAATACAACAGTGCACTCATCATCAAGCAGTTACAATAAAAATCCAACAATAGCACATGGACAACAGGTTATAGCAAGCAGGGTTCAACAACATCATCACATAAAATTCGGGCAAGCAATCACAACAGCTAGGCCTTGGTATCATGTTCTCATAGCAAGCAAACCAACAATATATAGCACAAAACATATGGTTCTTCTTCTGGGGAATTTTCGAGAATTTCAAACAGCATGGCAAACTTCATCAGGGCAGCACATGTCTATCACAACAGCACACACATATGTGACAAGTAGCAAACAAAACATATGAGCTGGATTTCTGGAAGAAAGAATAAGGGTTGCAAAACAGCAGCAGGCATACATTCATGTTCATTAACAAATAAAACTCAAACAGCCCCATGGACACCACATGATAATACACTCATGATGTTTATGCAACATATAACACACAGCAACCAAAACATATGCTGGATTTCTGGAAACAGTATGAGGGTTTGGCTTATGCAGCAACACAATTAACATCATCATTCAAACAACAAGAAAACAGCAACAATCAACAACATTCAACACATCCAGCAACAATAATCTAACAGGCCCTGCAACAACTATCATCATAGAACATCAACCAACATTGGAACAAGCATGCTCATGGGAAGTTTCAAACAAGTTTAGCCAACATCCAAACAGAACCAAACAACAGCAACATTGGAAATGTTTATGCAGCAAGCAGAGTTTATGGTTTGGCATGGACAGCAGCATGTACATATTAAGCATCATCAAGCTAACAACAAAACCAAACACAACAGGTGGAATCCCTGGGCAGAATTAGGGTTTAAGCATAACAGCAAGATCATCATTTTCATGAAAGCAAAAAAAATCAAAATGCTCAGAACTCAAAGTTAATTGCACCAATAGCATCATTATGCATCATACAACCTAAATATGCTATTCATTTTCATTAAATCAGCCTGAACAAACCAACTCGATAGGAAACACATTTGTACATAAAATGAAATTTCAGATTTAAAGCAATATAGTCAACCATTTAACATGATTCAAGCTACAATAGCACAAGCATGGAAAGGACTACAAGATACATGGCATGTTTTGATGAAAAGAGAGGGTCGAGGGCTTACTTGTTTTTGAAGAAAAACTAGATGCCGTGCTGTTTTGGTGGTTACAAGCTCGAACAGATGATGATTTGGACTCCAAGTGGTGAATGGTGAAGATGGCTTATCTCAAGAGTGCTTCACTTTCTCCAATCTAGCTCTGCCATTGATGAAAGCTTGAATGGAACAGTGGAGAAAAGGAACTTCCAGCACGATTTTGATGGTGGAAATGAACTCAATATGCTGTCTAGGTGAGGAAAGGATCACAGGTTTCTTGGGTGCTTTGATGATTTGTCCAATTCGAGCCAAAATGCAAAAATGCAAAAGAGAGAAGAATGTGTATTTTCTGTGTGGTAGGCTGCAGAACTAGGGTTCAAATGTCCAGAAGAAATGCTTATATATGACTGCTTTACCTCTACTAATCAAATGTTAAACTTGTTTAGTTGTAATGAGCTCATTTGCATTTTGCTAATTTTCCCATACATGGAATGGAGGGTGTAATGCTGTACGAGTGGGCTTGTGAAAAGGCTGCAGAAAGACCTTTGCTTATGCTATTTGATGTTGCTCATGTACTGCTGTACTGTGTTTTGTCCAAAATGAAGTAATTGCTTTATTTGCCAACTTTGCATTTTTGCCAAAATTAGGGTATGGACATGGTATGGACATGAATTTGGGATTGGAGCAAGTTTCAAATATGATTTAGAACAATTCCCAATTGGCCAATTTAAGAAAAAGTCAAAAACTCAAAAAGTCAAACTTGAGTCAAACTTGATTTTAAATGAAAAAAGGTCCAAAAATGCCATTTTGAATGGTAAGGTTTTAGGTCATGAAATTTATATTTTTGGAAAGAGGATGAAAAATGTGGTTTGTAGGAAAAAACCCCACCAAATTTGGCTTTATGGTTTGAGAGTTATGGCTTGTTGAAGTTCAAATATTGGTGAAAATGATTTGATCATATCTTGACAACCACACATGGGATTTGAGAGTTCTTAGACTTTTTGAAAATGAGAAGACAAGATCTTCAACTTTCATGTTGGGCAAAAATTCATTTGAAGCTTGTATCATGATGTAAGTTTAAGATCAAGAAGTTTCCATTTTTGGCAGTTGAAATTACAGGTCCACTTTCTATTTCTGGAAAATTTTCTGATTGACTTGATTTTCTTCCATGATGAGGTTGAACATGATATATGAGGCTTATACAAGCATGAATGAACTCTTTCAGATCAATTCTATCCATCAAATCTTGATTAAATCAACCGTTGACCAAGTTTGACTTTTCTAGGGTTTTGGACTGATTGAACTTCTTCTGATGAATTCCAAACCCTAATTCCTTGAGAACTTGTTTTCAAATGATGTCTCAAGTTGTATGAACCTTTGATTAATGATCATGATGTCCAAATTCCACAAGAATGGCCATCATCCATTGCTTTGACTGATCAATGACTGACTTTGACCTAATTTCTGATGATTGCTTCCACTGCAAGCAACAAGGTTAGACTGACAATATTTTTGTACTTTTTTTGGATAATAAACATATGAAAGCAACGATATACAAATGCAAAGTATGCTTGGTGATCAAGAAACAAACCTACAAGGCAATCTACCCACTAGGAGGGGAGCAAAGGCATGCAAGGATCCTTGAGGTTATGATATGAATGATATGGGCCATGAGGGATCTTAGGGCCCAAAATTGGGGTCTTACACTGGTTTGTAGGCAGAGGCCCAAAAACATTCCGCTGGGGAACAACCCGCTGGGAAACACAAGACATTTGACAAATAGCCAATTCGGGAATGATCCGAAAAGACAGACTGAATCAAGACACGTCCTAATGAGGATGTAACTCAAATAGGAAAATCCATCCCAATATATGTGTTGGGAGGAAACGGAAGAAACCGTCATCCACGAGGATAGATCTCAGTGGGGAACTGCAGAAGGAAAGACAGACATATTTTCTGCTTATGGGGCTGACTCTATATGGAGAGATTTTAAACACCCACCATCTGCTTGGGGAGATCTGTAGAGAGATCTATATCACCATAGCAGGAGACACTACAAACAAAAGATATATGGCAAGAAATGCAACATGAATATCTGAATGTTTATGAATATGCATGAATATGCGTGATTTATGTTTGATGAATGCTGACAAAACAGACAATTCTAACACAAACAGGTTCAGGAACCAAACGTCCGGTATTATACTTCCAGGGGAAAAACCAGCTGGAGAGCCAATCTGCGGAGATCCACATGCTGAAGAGCAAAGATCTGCAGGTACTGCTGAAGAAGCAGAGAATCAGAGATATCAGGAAACAACCCAATCAGGGTACAGAAAGTCACAACGGGCGAAACAGCCACCAAGACAAATCTGTAAGGGAACAAGAGAAAACCCAAGATATCTGCAGGGGATCCCAGTGTCAACTGAGAAACAAAAGTGCATAAGCACGAACTGCTGTAGAAGCAAATCCACACAACTCCGCTGGGGGACAACCCACTGAGGGAGAATGATATCATCCAAATAGAATCTAACTGCATAAGCAACTCCATTGGGGAAAACTGTCGGCTACTCTCTTGGGAACAAACCACTGAGGGAGGACAGATCAAACAAATATATTCTGCAACGAACCACTCCACTTGGGGAGAATATACATAGCAAACTGATCACAACAAGTAGATTCTGCAATATAAGCCACTCTACTGGGGATCACAAACAATCAGGAAATCAATCCGCTCTCTGGAGGCCAAAGCCATCATCCGACCATATCGGGGATTGAAGGAGTATTCAACAGGCAAGACTGCCACAACAAACATTCTGTAGACTAAGCTGAGGAAAAAATGGATGGAATACTGGGATACCAACCCAAATCAAAACTGCTCAGGAAAATAAATCCTGCTCTGCTGAAGAGAATAAACTCTGATGGAGATAGCAACAATTCCGCAGACGACTTCGCCGGGGAAAAGGTAAAGTACTGGGTATCAAACCACTGACTTACCGAGTCTTTAAAGAGAAAGCGATCGTGCTGAGGAAACAGACAATTCCTGCTGGCACACTGCATGGGGAAAAGCGGTAACAACTCCACTTGCAACCCTGGTGGGGATATCAATAACAGCTCTACTCGCGACTCCGAGGGGAGTATCAATCAATCAGTTACTCATGACTGTGCTGAGGAGACAAATAACGTCTGGGGATACAACCCACTGGAGAAAGTGACGGGGCACCAAGATGACAAACCATCAACCGCCAAAACTTCTCAAGAAAACACCCATGCTAGGGGAAAACTGCTGCTGGAGAAAAACGAAGTCTTCAACAACATTCTGCTTGCGACTATACTGGGGAACAGCCCCACCAACAACTTTGCTTGAGGAACAACCTCAACAAAGATCTGAAGAAAGAAGATACCACCAAACCAGGAAATATGAACAAATGTCTTACCTGTTGGGAATCATGCCACCCTCGGGAGAGCACTGAGATATTCTTGAGTATCCTTTCAATCTTGTGAATGTTCACTTTGTTTAAAACAACAATTTTGAAAAATTTGTTTAAAACAATGATATTTTATCAATTTTAAAACATGCAAAACATTTGTTGAATTGAAACAAATAAGAGTGCAAATAATTGGATAAAAAGCTCAAATTGATTTGATGGAATGGTAGTCTGCAAATGGCAAGACTCCATAGATCTGTACAAATTTGAAATCAGTGATATATATTGGAAGAGGGCTACATTGAACATAATGATCCTTTCTCTACCAATTTGAATCTCGATGTATCCGAAGCTTCAGTTGACGACGAATCGAGAATCTTCTGACGAAATGACGACTGATAAACCAGAAAATCTTGTCAGGATGCAGTTACTTGCCAAATCCCTTATTTTTGCCTAGATTGCCCCAGAGTGAGGTACTCAATCTAGCGGGATGCAAATACTTTTTTTTTTTTTTTTTTTTCAAGTCTCTAATTTTTGCCTGAATTACCCTTGCGGGTTCTCCACCGAGACGCTCATTTTTGCCTAAGCCGCCCTTTCGGGTTTTCAACTTAGCGAGCAATTCTATTTTTTCATTCTTTTTTTTTTTCATTTGCATATACTTTTTTTCTAGGCAAAGTATCTCTTGACTGCATCTGAATTCACAGGACGAGTGAAATCCTCCCCATCCATTGTTGTAAGCATCAAAGCTCCGCCTGAAAAGGCTCTCTTAACAACATATGGACCCTCGTAGTTTGGAGTCCACTTGCCCCTGGAATCGGGCGCGAAAGACAAAACTTTCTTGAGCACAAGGTCACCTTCTCGGAACATACGAGGCTTGACCTTCTTGTCGAATGTTTTCTTCATTCTTTGCTGATATAACTGACCATGACACATGGCAGTTAAACGCTTCTCTTCAATCAAATTCAGTTGGTCATAACGACCCTGAATCCATTCAGCATCAGTCAACTAGGGACTTGAGGGTATAATTTTCTTTTTTCTTTTGGAAAAATTTTTGAAAAATTTTCCTGATTTTTTGATTTTTTCCATCTTTTTCGCCCTCTCTTTTTTTTTTTTTTTTTTTTTTTTTTTTTTTTTGCCCCAGTTTTACTGTTTAGCTGATTCTCGTGATACAGCTGAATGAGCTTCTCTGGTGCTCAAGAAGGCGGGTAATCTCATCAGGAATCCCCTTCAACATCATCTTCCTCTGCCTCAGATACAAGGACTTCAAGATTGGGAGATGGCGTTGGATCATTATGTTCAATGGGTTTAGAAATCCCTGCATAATGATTCTGGATAATGAAAAGCTTTTGTATTTAAACAAGCAAATCAATTATGCAGATGAAAAAGCTGTTTTTGTTTTTCATGGTTTTTTGTGATCACTGATTTCATGCAAAAGCAAAAAGTGAAAACAAATGGAAAAACAAATGTTTTAGCAATGCATTAATTGAATGAAAACATCATTGTATTAAAATGCTGCCAACAATGTCATCACTTCTCCTTTTGGCATGGGAGAAGGGTTTCAAACAAAATGAACAAATCACGCTGACTTATGAATGACCGTAGGAACATCCACAGCGACCCAATTGTGGCAGACACCACCAGGAATGATGAAATTGTTCAGATCTTCTGCATCTTCTTCAATGATAGCAGCAACCTCTTCTTCAGGTTGATCGTCATGGATGAATCCTCCACTTGTGAACAAACCTTGCTCATTAAGTGCCCCAGAACAGTGGCCAATGCCAGCCCGGGATTGGTCAACCAGGAATAAATCCATCAACAGGAATAAATCCATCAACAACACTAAGGCTGGCAAAATCCTCTCTGAATTCACAACTCTCTTGCTCAGGATGATCCATAAATCTGGCAGAGATTGGCTCTGGTATAATACCGGCAAAGTGCGTCTTCAAAATAAATGAAGATCGCAGGGTCAGACCACAGGACGGGAGACCGGAACAAAACACCTGCTTATGCAAATGATGCATGAAGTGTTTATGCATATGCTTGTTTTTTATATCAAAGGAACCCGAGGGTTTTATTTGCAAACTTTGAAATGTTTGAGCATTTTGATTGTACATGAGAATATCTCATCAGATATATCAGGTGAAAAAAAAATTTCCCGGTTTTTTCATGTTTTGAATTTTTTTTTGCAAATAAACTCCTTTGAGTTCCTTGAAAAGTTTCTTTTTATCTGATGATATGGATGCAGATGAATGCGTGAATGTATGAATGCAACAATCACACTCAAGGATCAAGCAAAGCACGCCAAACAAAGGTCGTGGGAAAGCTCATTGTATCCCTAATATCAATCATCCATTTTGGTGGATTTAGGTTTTCACCTTATCGACACCCAAGTTCCATTGATATTAACGGTACATGAACCGGTTCAGACATTCTTAATATCAACCAGCCGCTTTGGTGGATTTTTAGGTTTTACACCTGATCCGGGATCCATTGATATTAACAATGTTTGAACGACTCAACCACGAATCATGGGTTTGTTGAGAGTCACGAGCATGGAGTCTCGGTTAAGAACCACCCAAAGGGAGTGTACTAGGGTTTAAACCTGCCAGACATGTTCTATCAGAGGTTCCCATAATCATCGTTCCATCTTTCGAATATTATCGGAGGAACGAATACTCGTATTCCAAGAATATTCTCAAGAGAAACTCTTATGAGTGTAGTATCGCGTAACAATCGTATCAGAACTGACATCTGAACGACCTCCGCACTACGGTCCTAAAAAATAGGCCAAGATGGGTTTGGTAAACTAAGGTCCTTGGCTTCTGCGGAACATGATTGAAAGAATAATGCCTAACCACAAATAACTTGTGTGGCATTATTAGTCCAACATGACCTCCACCAAGTGAATGGACTCGCAAGTCAACTGGCTAAGGACTACTCCACACCAGTCGACAAGACTATGCCATTCTCCTATCCTAGAGTGCACTCGAGTTCGGGTATAGAACTCATCTCACAGATCACCAAAGCAAACAGCAAATGTATATCAAGCAATTCACACATTACAATCAATACAGTGATCCCAAATTGTACAAAAATATGTCAAATGACAAATAACAATATAGCACAACAAGGGTGAAAAGTAGGCAATACCACCAAGGATCGATCTCCCCAGTGGAGTCGCCACTTTTCTGTGACGGTGTATTCGTCGCTATATGATCTATCGATTAAATCATAAGCTAAGAGATACATTGAAAATTTTCGAGTCGCCACCGCACTTTTATTTATCCAAAGGACTGGCTAAAAAGCGAACAAAAGCCTAAGAAGTTTTACACGTAGAAAACTAATAAAAAGATCAGAGATTCTGGGTAAGGGGTAAATTACGCAATGGGAAGGTGTTAGGCACCCACTACGTCCTAGGTACTCCTAGGGAGCCCTTTTCACACTTGTTGTAAAAGATTGTTATTTGTTATGACATAAAGATTGTGCAAACATGATTGGGATGGTGAGAAAAGAATGTACAAGTTAATTATTTTTGGGTTATTGGGTTCGAACGGATGAACCCGTTGCCTACGTACCTTCCATCAAAGGTAAGGATCAGAACGCCGTAGTTCGGCTAAAAGATTTCCAAAAGTTGGTGGATTCAGTTTTAAACACAAGCACTGAGGCTTTTCATTATCAATGGGAGAACACTCGACCAAAAACAACATCCACCATGCGAGGATAGCTTCGACGTACTAGAGGGGTTAGCCCTGTTTTCAGTACGGAAGTCTTACTGTCGACTCACTAAGGATAGGCAAGATTTACATCAACCACAATGATAATTGAAACCTATGGCTAATGCATGAAAAGATTAATGGGCAAAGCCAAAACAAGTGAATGAGTGAAGTTAATTGATTGTGATTATGAAAGTGAAGTCCAAGTATGATTAAGATTGATTCAAATAAGTATTATGAAATGGAGTTTGAAAAGAAGTCAAGGACTTGAGTCCAGGTTTTTAAGATTTGAAAACATGAAGATGTTTGCACAACACTTATGTCAAGTTTGAAAAATAAAGTGTGAAAAGGTTTAGGACATAATGAATGATGAATGGATGGAGATGGAAAGTAAAACTTCTTAGAAGGTTCACTTCTTGAAATCATATAGCAGATGATTCAAGTGTGTCCTTTGGAATAGCAATTAATAATAACAAACAAACAAAGCAAGCAAAAGCGGATATCGGATGCCAATCACTGGTCTTATACCAATCTCCTAAAACAGAATGGGATGTCAGATGCCACTCAATGGTCTTACACTAATCTCCACAGGCAAAGAAATAAAAGCGGATACCGGATACCAATAGATGGATTTACACCAGTCTCCTAAAACAGAAATGGATATCAGATGCCACTCAATGGACTTACACTAATCTCCTCAAAAGAAAAACAAAGATGAGAAATGGAAGTCAACTGCCAATCTGTCTGGACTTAGGTCAACTTCACAGTATGGTCCTAGGAAATCCAATGCCACGTTACAGGGACTTACAATGGATCCTCACATACAAGAACAAAAGCAACAATAGGATCACAGGAATGCAAATGCCAACTTGCTGGGACTTACAGTTGCAACCTCTCACACAAACAGATAAACAAACTATGATCACAGGAAAGCAGATGCCAACTTACAGGGACTTATAACTGCAACCTCACACACAAATCAAACAGATCAAATTATGATCACAGGATAACAGATGCCAACTTACAGGGACTTATAACTGTATCCTCACATACAAACAGATAAACAGAAGATATGAGTGACCAATGAGGTCTTACACTCTATCCTTCCATATCATAGGAACAAATGCCAAGGCAATGGACTTACAATTGTCCTCAATGGGCAAACAACAAAGATAGCATCACAAAGATAAATGAGATGATCATGCATTAATGGCAATTGATGATGATGATAAATGCATAGCATACAGGCAAGTAAGTGCATATGGAGCCATCAATCAATCAATGAATATCAAACAGCACACTCTATAGCCAAACAATGGGGGCTCACACAAGAGGGTTTGACTTTGAAAGTCCACTGTAATGGGTGAAGGGTCGCTCTTAACCTTGCCATTGAGAGGCTAAGGTGAAGCAGATGAATAGGAGATGAGGGGTGTGCCTCATTGCTTCTATCTCAAATCAGAGAGAGCATCAGATAGAAAGTGGGGGAGTTCAGAAAGATGGAACTCTTTCCACATTATTGACTCGATTAGATCTTGGGTTTTTATCTCGATGCTTCAACCATGTAATGGGAGCAAGGAGAGGACACACTGAATAGTGGGGGATAGATTGCTTATCCCTACCTTCCACCAATTGCCTTACTTGAAGGACTTTTCCTGCTTAGGACAATTTTAAACAAACACAGGCATTGCCTCTTAAGGAGGACTTCAGACAGTTTGCCCGGTCAAATAACAGACCGGGTCTCCAGACTACATGAAGAAGAAGTAATTATACCTCAAAGCAAATGCTAAATAGCAAAGCAAGCAAGTTCAAAGAACTTAAGCAACTAAAGTACCTGCAAAAGTCAAACTTATTAGCAAACAGCTCAACAGTCAAAATCAAAAGGAGATAACCCAAAAGTCAACCACAGAGGGACCAATTGTGCAAGGCACAAAGACTCAAGTACATGAGTCAACCTACAAAACAAGGGTTAGCACATTAAACAATCAAACTAAAACACATTTGAATGATCCTCAAGGCATTGGTGCTTAACCTGAAACAGATGAACTCAACATAAGCTTAGAAGACCACTAGGACTAGCCTAGGGTCAAAGATGAAAGAAAAAGTCAAGGCAGCAAGGGAAAGTCAACCCAAACCAAGTCTAAACATTCAAGAAGCATTCTCAATTGGATTCATAATTATATCATGAATCATGGTCATCTCATACACAAATGAATGCAAAGCATGGCAAGAGAAGCATACAAAAGTCAACAGCAAAGACTTCATTCAAAAGTCAACTCAAACAATCTCAAAAATTATGCAATAAATCACACTCAATCCTAACATCTAACATGGTATACATGTAAAATTTCATGGCATTTGGATGAGAGGAAGGCAGTCAAGTAAAATCATGAAGTCAAACCAAGTTCAAGTAAGCATGGTGAAAGTCAACAAGCATGGGTCAACTTCAAAAAATCATATCAATTTGAAAACAGAAGAGAAATGAATGAGATTAACACCAATGCAAAGCTTGAGATGTCTAGTTATCACATATGAAATTTCATGGTCATACAATGAGATATGAGAATTTCACAAAAGATTTGGCAAGGCATAGCACAAAAAGTCAACAAATGACCAAATATGGAAGAAAATTCTCAATCAAATGGAAAACAGCAAGATTAATTCCAAGAAAATTCATACACAAACTAGACATGTGATAGATGATTCATGCAAAATTTGGGGTCAATTGGATAAGAGGAAGCATGTGAACAAAATTGGGAAAATACATGATCATGGTATAGCACCAAATGTAACACATAACTTCAGAAAATCATAACTCTCAATCCACAAATGATAAATGCACAAACTTTATATGGAAATGAAGGTCAATGTGTCTAGTTTCACCACAAAAAAATTCAAGCTCATTGGATGCAACATGAGTATTTCACAATTGAATGGCTCAATGTGTCATTTTGGCATACATGTTGAAAAATCATTTATCATTTAAAATCCAGAACATGGAAAATTAATTAAAATTCACCATAAAATAGAGGACACATTCATGAGTTTAATGCAAAAAATCTCACAATTTTTGGAGTTAAAATGAATTAAAAATGAATTGTGGAAGTTGATGAACATTTGAAGCAAAAATGAACAAGATAGCATAGCAAAGTAGTCAACATAGTCAACAGCATGGCATAATTGTAATTCTGCAGTCACTTATTGAAGTGCTGCGTTTTGGCCCTGCAAAACGAAATGTTTTGATTGGCTCCCAGCCAATAAAACAGTAACATGGCCAATCATCTCAAATTTTCTGAGTTTTCAAAACCCTAGGGTTTAAGCATGGTTTGGCAACTTATCTTCAAGCAAATCCAACAAAACAAAATCAACTAACAGCAGCATGCAACATAACAATCATACAATAATCAAGCATCTACGACCCAACACAACAAACATGCAAGTTCTGGGCAGAGTTATAGTTCATGTAACGGCAGTAACAACATCATCACTAACATTCAACAATCAATCGATATTTCCATAGTATGGTAACAGCATCATCATTAACCAACAACAAAACAAACAAAAACAAATGGAATTTCTGGACAGGGCAGGTTTGAACAACAGCAAGGTTTTAGCAGCATCTTCATATTCATCATCCATGTTCATCATCATATCGAAATTAAACAACCACATGGAAACCACAAATGCAACACAACCATGATGCTCATATAACAAACAGCAATCAACATACATGAGCTAGTTTTCTGGAAAAACAACAGGATTTATCATGGCAAGTTTCAGCAGCATGGTTCATGGGGTTTCAAGCAGCAGCAGGGTTTAATTAGCATGGCAGCTCATGTTCATCAACAAAACTCAAACCTAGTTCATCTAAGCAATCACAACAGCATACACATTGTCATTGAAAACTCATCATTAATTGAAAAAATAAACAGCAAGGCATATGGCATAGCAAGTGGTAGTGGCTCATGCAATCAAAACAAACAACAGCAGCAGTATTCATTCATCATCATGTTCATCATCACACAGACAACTTCAAACAGGCACAATCAACAGCATGGCCAATGGAACATCATTATGCATCATTAGCAACAAACCAAACAAAATCCTGAGAAAATTCTGGACAGGGCATAAGTTTGGACAGCAGTAGTATCAATTCATTATCAGTCTACAGCATAACCAATAGCACAGCAATAACAATATGTTCATACAAATACAAGCAACAACAGCCAATGAACTTCACAATTTTTCTGGATTCTCATGCATACTTTAGGGTTTCTACTAGCAGCCAACATACATCTTCATGTTTCATCATACATAGACATCAAGCAAACAGCAGGAAAATTTCTGGAAATTAATCTTAGAGTTTTTCAAAACAACACAGCAGCAACAACAGTCAAACATACGCATAAATTCTGGGTTCACACGCAGTTTAGGGTTTGGCCAACAATGCAACAGGGTTTTAGCAACATCATGTGTTCATCACTAATCATCATTCAAACACCAATCATGAACAACAGCATCAATGATTAAACGTGGCCATGAAACATCATCACTAAGCAACATTTAGCCAACAACAGAATAAACACAACCATGGGAATTCTGGGCAGATAAACAGCATGAGCAACAGGGTATGAACTCCATCACTTCCAGCAGATCGAAATTTTCAACATGCTTATAAACAAAAATTGCTCACACCATTGTGCTTATCTAACAGCAAACATGCATATTCCATCAATCATTTTCATGTAATCATCATCAATAAAGCTAATCGATTGAAAACACATTTGAGCACAAAAATAGAAATCCATATATCTCAAAGCATAGTCATCCATTTAATGTGATTCAAAGCTTAGATCAACCTACTAAGTAAGACCTACATGATGTGTAACAAGATTTGAAAAAAACAATGAAGTCGAAAAAATTACCTGATTTGGAAAACCCAATGAAACAGTGCTGTTTGTATGCTGCCAGCTCGATACAGATGCTCACAATGCCTTGAAATGATGAAGGCTTGAGGCTATTCGGCTCAATGGTGCATGGAAAGTCTCACAGCTCTAACTGCCATTTGAAATGCTTGGAG
Organism: Lathyrus oleraceus; assembly: GCF_024323335.1. Taxonomy (NCBI): domain Eukaryota; kingdom Viridiplantae; phylum Streptophyta; class Magnoliopsida; order Fabales; family Fabaceae; genus Lathyrus; species Lathyrus oleraceus. Next base: position 292,556,630 of record NC_066580.1, read on the forward strand.
AAAACAGGTTCTGAAGATGAAGTTCCAGTTGAGAAATGGTGTTTCAAAAAGCTGCTAAATGTTGGTTGGATGAAGAAATAATGGAGGAATGCCCGGGTTCTTTTAAGGGTTTGGCAGAAAAATCTCAAAATCCCAAAATGCAAGAATGAGAGAAATGTGCTTTTTGGTCTGTGGAGGCTGCGATTTCTTGGTCTCTAGGGTTGCTTTGTGGCAGAAAATCAGTTTATATGTGACTGTCTTAAGGAATGCTTAATCCTACTTAGCTAAAAATGACCAAATGCACATTTGCTAATTGTGTACAAATGGAAATGGTGGTGCAAAGCTGTACCCGAATTGGGCCTGCAACCAGCTGTAAAATGACCTTGCTTTTGCTGTTTTTGGTTTGCTAATGAAATGGTAAGTTGGTTTATCTTAAATGATCACAAATGCAATTTTGCTAATTATGCATAAGTGGGGAAATGGAGGTACGTTTGCTGCTTGAGTGGGCTGTGAAATGCTGCAGAAGGACCAACATAATTGCTGCTTTTGGTCTGCTTTTGAATGCTGTCCTTGCTTGTACTTAATGAGACCATTTTGCACATTTTGCCAATTATGCACCTTTGCTAAAATTGTGGTATAATGGTGATATGATCATGAATTTAAGCTTGGAGCAAACCACAAATATGATTTACAACATTTCCAAATTGGCCAAATCAAGAAAAAGTCAAAGAAGCCAAAAGTCAAAGTTTGGTCAAACTTTGAATTTAAATGAAAAAGGTCCAAAAATGCCATTTTGATTGGCAAGGTTTTAGGTCATGAAATTTATATTTTTGGAAAGAGGATGAAAAATGTGGTTTGTAGTAGAAAAAACCCCACCAAATTTGGCCTTATGGTTTGAGAGATATGGCTTGTTGAAGTTCAAAAATTGGTGAAAATGATTTGATCATATCTTGACAACCACACATGGGATTTGAGAGTTTTTGGACTTTTTGAAAATGGGAAGACAAGATCTTCAACTTTCATGTTGGGCAAAAATTCATTTGAAGCTTGTATCATGATGTAAGTTTAAGATCAAGAAGTTTCCATTTTTGGCAGTTGAAATTACAGGTCCACTTTCTATTTCTGGAAAATTTCTGATTGGCTTGATTTTCTTCCATGATGAGGTTGAACATGATAGATGAGACTTATATAAGCATGAATGAGCTCCTTCAAATCAATTCTATCCATCAAATCACTGATTAAATCAACTGTTGACCAAGTTTGACTTTTCTAGGGTTTTGGATGACTGATGCATTTCTGATGAATTCCAAACCCTAAATCCTTGAGAACTTGATTTCAAATGATATCACAAGTCATATGAACCTTTGATTAATGATCATGATGCCCAAATTCCACAAGAATGGCCATCATCCATTGCTTTGACTGACTGTTGACCATCTTTGACCTAATTTCTGATGATTGCTTCAACTGCAAGCAACAAGGTTAGACTGACAATATTTTTGTACTTTTTGGTTAATAAACATATGAAAGGCAAAGATATACAAATGCAAAGTATGCTTGGTGATCAAGAAACAAACCTACAAGGCAATCTACCCACTAGGAGGGGACAAAGGCATGCAATGATCCTTGAGGTTATGATATAAATGATATGGGCCATGAGGGATCTTAGGGCCCAAAATTGGGGTCTTACAGTTCCCCACAGAATTTCACATCATCCCTTGATAAGATCCCCAATAGAGTTCTTCTATGACTGATCTTATCTATATCTCTGTATGTTCCCGAGAATTATTGGAGGATCCCTGGCAGTCAATAGTTGTGACCTTTTGCTGATCTCTAGCAGCGGTAGTCTTTGTCCATTGATTCTTGGACCTGTTTGTGTTAGATATGTCTATTTGTTAGAATTAATCATACATAAACCATGCATATACATGCATAATCATAGCATTCATATATTCATGTTGCATCTTTTTCCATATATCTTTGCTTGTTATCTCCTGCTATTGGTGAAATATTCTTCCCTAAGCAGATGCTTTGTGTCTGATCTCTCCAAATAGAGTCAGCCCCGTAGGCATAAAATGTCTATCTTTCCTTCTACATTCCCCACTGAGTTATGTTCTCGTGGATGATTATTATTTTAGTTTCCCCCCTAAATATGTATTAGGATGGAATTACCCCCCTGAGTTATATCCTCATTGGGTTGAGTCTTGTTTCATTGTGTCTCTCTAGTTTGTTCCTAGATTGACCCCTTTCTTATTATTTCCCCTGCAGTTCCCTGTGGTTCAGGTGATCAATTACTCAGTAAACAGTAACTGTTCATTCTCTCCCCAACGGATGTTGTGGCCTTCTACCCAGTAACCGGTAGTTGTAAGTCCTATTTCTGTGGTTTTCTGCCCAGTAACCGGTAGATGTAATCCCCTCTTTGTTGGTTATCTCTATCTAATATTCGGTATTGATATTCCTTCATTTTCAGATATACCACCCAGTAACCGGTGATATATCCTTGGTATCATTGCTTTCATCAATGTATCCCCAGCGAGTCATCTTTCATTTACCCTTGTATGGTAATGATTGTTTGTCCCCTCGATTGGTCATCATTTTATACCCAGTAATCGGTATCCCGATGTCCTTTCTTTTCGGTCGATTTATCCTTTATTAACCCAGTAACCGGTTATGGATAATCTTCCATGCGAGTATGTTATCTACGTTCTGACGGTAATAGATAATATATCTCATGCGCTCTTCAGTCGAAGCCTTCTTTCTTCCCAAGTTGAGTAAAATTCATATTTACTTATGGAATCGAATGCCCATCTGTAAGACCCTAATTTTGACCCTAAGATCCCTCATGGCATCATAACATTACATTTGCATTGCCTCAAGGATCATAAGCACCTTGGTTCTTTACCTTTGGGTGGGATCTCTTGAGAGTTGGTTTGAGATCACCAAGCATACTTGAATTGTATATTATTGCTTTTCTCATTTGATTTACTAACCAAAAGCACAAAAATATGTCACTAACACCTTTTGTTTGTAGCTTGAGCAATCACAGGGTCAAAAGCTTCTAAGAGATCCTATATGCATTGATATGGTCAAGAGAAGATGAAAGCAAGCATGGCTATGGTTCTCAAAGCTCTCATCCATCAAATATGCCTCCCAAGTATCTCAATTCATCATTTTGATCAAAGCAAACCAAAGGGTTTGAGGTTTGTTTCCCAAGGAAACCCTAATTCATTTGTTCATCAACTGTGTTTTGTTCATGAAGCAACCTCAACCCATGGTCAAATACAATAAAGGGAATTTCTTTAATTCATCATTTCATGCATATTTGAGCTTATTAGAGTGTCCTCAATCATCAATTCATCAAGATATGAGTTTTGGACTTGAGAAGTTGATCAGTCAATTCATTTGACTATTTTGAAATACCATGAGACCTAACTTTTTATGTGTTGGTCAAATGGAGATTACCCCAAAATAAAAAATGTTCTTAAGGACCATATGAACAACTTTCATGTTCATCAAAAATTTATTTGAAGCTTGGAAAGTCATCATCCATTCCAAAACAATATAGGTCATTTTGACTGAAACCCTAATTTTGGGTCAACTTCCCAAGGACACAAGTCCTTAATTTTTCATGATTTTGAGGTGAGATCAAATGAATTGGAAATCTTAAGATGTCTAATTAAAGTGTTATGCTGAGTAAAATTGCAAAATCTCAAAATAAATACATGTGATAATGCAAAACATTATAGGTCACTTTGGACCAAATGCATTGAAATTTGAAAAAGACCAACTTCAAGTGCCAATAACTTCTTAATAAAAAATCCTATTGATGAAAAATTGAAGTCCAAATTGATTGCCTTGAAATGATCTCCAACTTTTATGTTGAAGACTTTGTCATTTGGAGCTTGCATCATTGAAACAGAAGGGCTTGAACTTTGGCCAATTTTGAAAATTTCACATATGCATGTTTTGCACCCTACACTTCAAGTTCAATTTTCATTATTTTCGAAGGCCCAAATGGAGTTTTGATCAACATAACATTTGTTCCTTATGCAATAAGCTTTCCAACCATTACTCATAAGGTCGCATTTTAATTTTGGACATGGCATTTTCGAAGGCTTCAATGATATAGTGCATTTTGTGAAAATCATTTCAATTGCCATGCATGAGCTCATACAGTCCAATTTGCACGTCCATTATCATTCCCTTTGACATAAGCTTGCAATTCCAAGTGGAATTGGGCCCTCCATGCACCTGTACAGGCCCATGCATGGAGGCCCCTTCCATCCTTGCACACGATTTGATTATGCAACTCAGCCTTGCTCAACTATAAATACAATGCCTTGGCCTCTCATTTCTTCAAAATTAAGGCGCCCCAATTGCTGCTGAACTCAAAACTTAACCCTCACTCAAGGAACTATTTCTTTTCTCTTCCAATTTTTCAGATCTGAATTTTGATTTCATTGATCAATCTTCAGATCTCAAAGTTCCTAAACCTTCTCCTCTTGATCCATAGTGCTAACTGTTTGCAAAAGAATCCAAAGATCTTCACTCAAATCCTTGCAATTCAAACGTTTACTTCAACTGTTATTTGCTTCGAACTAGCTTGTATATTGCTCTATTAACTTTGTTCTTGTATGATCTGAAGTCCTCTGCATAGAGGCAACATTTCTATGCTTTCAATTTTTGAAAATCATTAAGTTCACTTGAACACCACAAAATTTCCACCTCTGATTTCTCTCAATCTAGAGATCTAGAGTGGAATTGAGTGGCACATGGGTGATGTACATTACCCAAGCTTTCAAATGGTACCTGGATCGTGCATTTTGGTTGATGTTTTAATTTCTGCAAATTTTGGTTTGACCGGAGAAGACGGTGGCGCTGGCCACCGTCTGGTCTCCAGATCAGATCAGGACCGTCCATTTCTTTTTCCAGATCTAATCTCATCCACCCAACGTTATGACTTTTTATTTGGCTACATGTGATTCATTTGACTGAAGCGTATGGTGGATGCGCGCATGTGGCCCACATGATTTGCCAGCTCATTTAATGAGCTATCATCCAACGCTCCGTGTTTTTCCATATTTTCTAATTTCTGATTTTATTTTCTTTTATTTCTTTTAATTCCATTTTATTTATAAAATTCATATCTCTCTCATTATTGGTCCAAAAATTATGGGACCAATTGCATTATTTCTCTTTTAATTTCTATTTTCTGAAAATGATTTTTAATATTTTTCATGAATTTTCTCTTTTCTGGTTATTTTTAATTCATTTTAAATAGTTTTTGATATTCAAAAAATAAAAAAAGAAATTTCCAACCTTTTTGAATGATGATGGATCTATGAAAAATATTCTCGTCAATTTATTAATTGATTTTAGATTTATTTGAGATTTTAGTTCAATTAGGTTATTTTTATGCATTTTTAATTGATTTAAAATAGTTTCTGACTTTTAAAAATGCTGAAATTTTTTGTCAAACTTTGTTTGACCTTGTTGAGCTTGGGATAATTCACTTGGACTTTTCAAAGTTGATTTGAAGTGAGTTTGAAGTTTGACCTTCCTTTATTATTTTAATTCAAGTTTTATTTTAATATTAAAAAATGCCAAAAATATTTTATTTGTTTCTTGACTTTTAATCTTCATTTTGCTTCTCTTTTCTATTGTTTGACATTGATCTTCTCTATCTTTGGTCAATGCTTATTGATTAATACATACTATTTCATTTAATGCACTTTATTTCTTCATATTCTTCTTCTTCTTCTTCTTCTTCTTTCTTTTTTTTTTTGATCAATGAGTTAAGGGTTGGTGGTTAGTATTGATTAGGGAGGTTTAATCTTCCTTGATTCAAATCTAATTCATCTTGATCATGGATCAAGTGAATGGCTTTGCATTAAGGATAAATTGCTTCCTAAATCATGCAAAGGACCTAAATCAATACAAGATCATTTCTCATCTTCTTTTTGGCATGGCAAGTTGTTGGAGTTTGATTCACTAATCAAGACCTCTAACTTGTGTTGTTGCCTACATTATTATTGACCGGCCTCAGATAGTTGTGACTTCTACATAAGTCCAATTACGATTGCTTAACATAGCGCTAAATTTGCCTTATGGCACACTAACTACTAACATTAACCATTAACTATTAACATTTATTTCTTGCACTTTACATTTATGCAATTTACTATTCTTGTACATATTATTCATTTGCCTTTCCCTTTGATCATTTGAGCACACGTTTATGTTAATGAAATTTGCCTTTTGCTCACTTGAGCACATAATTGTGTATATATTATTGTGCTTGTGTTTTGTTTTGATTGTTGTGGACCAAATGCAAAGAAATGGACAAATGGACTTAGTTTCTAGAACACTCCCTAAGATTGCTTGAGCTTACAATTATTTTGCTTGCATATTCCAAAGGATGGGAGCTACTTGGATCATCAATATGATCTAAGAGAGGAACTCCATTTGTGGTCTTGTTTCTTATCCTAATCTCTTGTATGATTAGGACTTTAGCCATTCTTCTTCTTCCCTCCACTCTAACCCAAGCCAAAAATTTTGTGCAAACATTTAACATTTGTTTTCAAACATTAGAAACCTAATCCTTATTCTTTTGCTTTTCAAACTTTCTTTTCATAACACTTATTTTGAATTGAGCTTTAAATCATCTTTGACCATATTTTGTAAATACTTTTCATTGGTAAATACCACTCATTCAAATACTCTTTTTGTGGTTTCAATGGCCACTCTCTTAATTAAACTTTTCATAACCTTTAGCTATTAGGTTTGAGTTATCCTTGAGGTAGATGTAATACTCACCTATATCCTTAGTGATGGACAATGAGTCTTCCATGCTTATTATAGGGTGAACCCCTCACTAGCATGTTGAAGCTATCCTCACATGGTGGATTTGTGGTTTTAGGTTGAGTTTTCTCCCTTGGATAACAAAAGACCTTAAGGCTTTTGGACCAATCAATTCAGCAATTCATTTTGAGATTTTTACCCCCGAACTACGAGGTTTTGATCCTAATCTTTTTGAGATGGTACGTAGGCAATGGGTTTCATCCATCCAAACACAAAATGTAAATAACTTGTATATTCTGTTCTCATCTCTTCAATCATGTTTGCACAAACAAATTTTCACAAAATACCAACCTTACAACAAATGTGAAAAGGGCTACCTAGGAGTACCTAGGATGTTTTGGGTGCTTAAAACCTTCCCATTACATAACCAACCCCCTTACCCCGATCTCTGACATTTTTACTAGTTTTTTATTCAATAAAACTTTTAGATTTTTATTCGCTTTCTAATCATTCCTTTGGATAAATAGAAGTGCGGTGGCGACTCGACTTGTATGGTTTACCTTAGATTTAGTGAATATCTCTAATGGTAACGAATACCCCGCTACAGAAAAGTGGCGACTCTGTTGGGGTGATTTGCCTAGTGGGTTTTGCCTACTTTTCATATTTGTTGTATTGTTGTGTATATTATTTTGTGACATATTTTTTGTGCAATTTGGGATTACTGTATTGTATGTAATGATTGAATTGCTTGAATATTAATTCCTTGTATGCTTGGTGATCTTTATGAGATAAGTTCTATACCCGAACTCGAGTGCACTTAGGATAGGAGAATGGCATAGTCTTGTTGACTTGTGTGGAGTTATTCCTTAGCAAGTTGACTTCCAAGCCCATTCACTTGGTGGAGGTCATATTGGGATCAATAATGTCACACAAGTAGTTGTGGTTAGACATTACTCTTTCCAATATAGACCTTAGAAGCCAAGGACCTTAGTTTACCAAACCCATCTTGGCCTATTCTTAGGACGTAGTTCGAAGGTCGTTCAAGTGTAAGATTTGATACGATTGTTACGCGATACTAAACTCATAAGAGTCTCTCTTGAGAATATTTTTGGAATATGAGTAGTCGTTTATCCGATAATATCCGAAATATGGGATGATGACTATGGGAACCTCTTGTAGAACATGTTTGGCATGTTTAAATCCTGGTACACTCCCTTTGGGTGGTTCTTAACCGAGACTCCATGCTCGTGACTTGCGACAAACCCTTGATTCATGGTTGATCCATTCTTGTATCCTTAATATCAATGGAACTTGGGTGTTGATAAGGTGTAAACCATAATCCACCAAAATGGATGATTGATATTAAGGATGACATGATCCATCCCATGACCTTTGTTTGGTGTGCTTTGCTTGATCCTTCAGTGTGATTGTTGCATTCATGCATTCATGCACCCATTTGCATCCATATCATCTATAATGAGGAAATTTTCAAGGAACTTAAGAGGTCTATTTGCAAATTTTTAGACACGGAAAGACAAAGAAGGAATACAAAGAAGTACAGTTTCAGACAACCCGACTTGAAAGGGCTAAGGAATTTGACATCCTATGTATTAGATCACTTGGGTTTCAAGGCTCGTTTTGGGAAGCTTCTATCTATTCGGACTACTCATATGGACGAAGGATTGATGAGTGTATTGGTGCAGTTTTATGATCCCTTGTACCGTTGCTTCACATTTCCGGATTTTCAGCTTTTGCCCACGCTTGAGGAGTATGCCTACCATGTGGGTATACCTGTCCTAGATCAGTTGTCGTTCAGTGGCTTAGAGAGTGTTCCTACTTCTCAAGCGATAGTTGATATGTTGCATATAGATGAATCTCTGGTTGGTGCTCATATGACTACCAAAGGTGGAATTCAAGGTCTCCCTTCTGATTTCCTCATTGCTCAAGCTACTATGTATGGGAAGGCCATGAGTGAGGACGCCTTTGAGGCCATATTTGTACTTCTCATCTATGGGCTAATGTTATTCCCCAACATCGACAAGTTTATGGATGTGAACGCTATTAGGATTTTCTCTACTCTTAATCCCGTTCTGACTCTATTGGGTGACACTTACTTTTCTTTGCATATGAGGAATGCAAAGGGTGGTGGTACCATTGTGTGTTGTTTGCCTCTGTTGTACAAGTGGTTTATTTTGCACTTGCCACAGACGGTCGCCTTCAAGGAGAACAAAGGATGTCTACGGTGGTCCACGAGACTTATGTCTCTCACTAATGATGATATCTTTTGGTACAACCGTGTATATGATGGTGTGCAGATTATCGACTCTTGTGGTGAATTCTCCAATGTGCCTCTTCTTGGTAGATGTGGTGGGATTACATACAACCCTATTTTAGCATGTTGTCAGCTTGGGTTCCCCATAAAGGATAAACCTAATAACATTCTGTTAGAGGATGTGTTCTTTCAGGAGGGTAAAGATCCCTAAGGCTTGAAGGGCAGGATGGTTCGTGCTTGGCGCAAGATCCATAAGAAAGGAAGGAAGGAGCTAGGTCTGAAGAACTGTATCGTCTTGGATCCCTATACCTCTTGGGTTAGGAGGAGAGCTTCCGAGTACCTCATGCTGTATGAATATCCAAGACCTACACCTTTAGTTGTGGCTGGGCCTCCGACCCTCCCTAGCCAAGGAGTAGAGGAGTTGAGAGACGAAGACCGTTCGCGTGCTTGGATCCGTGAACGAGAGGAGTTGCTTCAGCAGATCAAGGAGAAGGATGCTTTGATAGAGTTCCTTGAGCACTAGGTTATAGATGATCCTGATGATGCATGGACTTCTCTACTTCCTCAGTCTTCCAAGTTTTGGAAAAGGAAGTATGATCGACTCGCCAAAGAGAAGGCAGACATAGAGGCAGCCTACGAGAGGGAGGTGAAGAGGCTTCATGCATCTTATCTACCAGTCTCCAGAGCGTTAGATGATTGCTTCTAGGGTTCCATAGGATGTCCATTTTCCTTCTCTCTTGTATTATATTTGGTTACCAATATTGTACTTCTTTGGTGTAAAAATATTTTCAAGATATTATTGATATGGGGTTTCCATAAATGTCTAAATGTTTAATATTTCCAATATTTGCAAATAGGACTCTAAAGTTCCTATGATGTAAAAATTAAATCATATGCATTGCATGCATCATGTGCATAAGCAGGTTTTACTCCAGGCTTCTTGTTCTATGGTCTAACTCTGTGTTCTTCATTTATTTTGATGACAAGCTGACTCACCGGTACTACACTCGAGCCAACGCATCAAGACTAATGGATCATTTGGAACAAGAGAACCGTGAGCTTAAGGAGGAAGTATCCAGATTGACTGCTCTAATGAAGTCATTCATTGCTGCCCAGAGCCAGTCGTCTCCGACACCTTCAACTCCTCCCCAGAGGACAGTCATCTCCGAGATTGTCTTTTCAACTGCGCCTGCGGCCAGCGCACACTTGCACCAACAACCATGCTAGTCGGGTTTCCGTGGGGGATGCCTCCCAACTTCATGCTTGAGGGTCCTGCACCCACCTTTGCTTCTCTACCGGCATCTAGCCCGGTCCAGCTGTTCCTCCTTCTGTCGTGCATACTATGCCCAGAGTAGACGACACCATTTATCATTCTGAGCCGTATGAGGGCCCAGATGTCTATGAAAAGATGGATGCTATGAATGACCAATTTCTTGAGCTTCGCAAGAAATTGAAAACTCTTCGAGGAAAAGACCTTTTCGGCAAGTCTGCTGCTGAACTCTGTTTGGTCCCTAATGTCAAGATCCCGGTAAAGTTCAAAGTATCTGACTTTGAAAAGTACAAGGGAAATACTTGCCCTCTCATCCACCTGGTCATGTATGCCAAGAAAATGTCGACTCAGACCGACAATGACCAGCTTCTCATTCACTACTTCTAGGACAGTTTGTCCGGTGCTGCCCTAAGATGGTATATGGGCTTGGATAGCGCGAACATCTGATCCTTCAACGACCTTGGCGAGGCCTTCGTCAAGCAGTAGAAGTATAACGTGGATATGGCTCCCGATAGGGATCAATTGAAAGCCATGTCCCAGAAGGACAAGGAAACTTTTAAAGAGTACGCCTAGAGGTGGCGAGAGGTAACAACACAGATTGTGCCCCCGCTGGAGGAGAAAGAGATGACCAAGATCTTTCTGAAGACCTTGAGTTCTTTTTATTACGAGCGGATGATTGCCAGCGCTCCTTCTGACTTCACCGATATGGTGAATATGGGGATGCGTCTGGAAGAAGGAGTTAGGGAAGGGCGCCTGACCAGAGAAGAAGGCTCTTCTGCCAAACGTTATGGGGCATTTGCAAAGAAGAAAGATGGCGAGGCACATGCTGTGACCTCCCATGTTAAACCGAGAAGACCCTCAGTAAGGAGGAAACTGTGCGTCCTGCCGGTAACCAGCATCAGGTGGCTCACATAGCACCTGTTTTCAGAGACAATTAGCAGCATCAGCATCACAACAATAGTCAGCAACAACAACATCCGCAATATCAACAACAACAGCACCGTCCTCAACAGCAGGCCTACCAGCCTCGAAACAGTAATCAAGCCAATACAAGCTATGAGAGGAAGAGGGTCACCTTCGGTCCTATTCCTATGACATATGCAGAATTATATCCCTCTTTGATAGAGAGGAAATTGATTACTCCACGAGACCCACCGGCTATACCTACCAACCCCTAGTGGTGGTATAAGCCCGAATTACATTGTGTTTATCATTCCGGTGCTCCCGGACACGGCGTGGAAAACTGCTACCCACTGAAGACCTTGTGAGATGTGGTATTCTGTGTTGCAAGGACGTAGGTCCTAATGTGAAGAAGAACCCATTGCCCGAGCATGGGAAATCTGTCAACATGGTTCAGGGTTGCCCTGGGAAATACAAAGTCAAATATGTCAGCCATATTTGACAATCTCTGGTCTAGATGCATAGACTGCTGTGTGAATACAATCATTACGAGCACGACAGATGCCGAGTTTGTTCTGTCAATCGAAGAGGATGTCGCCAAGTCCGCAAAGATGTTCAAGAAATGCTGGATGAAGGAGTCATTGAGATACTTCAAAACAGAAACGTTGATGAAGATGTTGATGAAGTCAATGTAATTTCTCCAGTATTTCGGATCCCTAAGCCTGTTATTATCAAGTATGATGGTAGCAAGCGAAAGGCTTCTCCTGCTTTGACCATTAAACCAGCTGGCCCTGTGCCATACTCTTCTGAAAAGGCGGTCCCATATCGATACAATGCCATAGCATTAGAGAATGGGAAGGAGGTTCCCTTGCTCTCTACATCTGTTGTTAATATTGCCAACGTTAGCGGCCTGACCCGTAGCGGTCGTGTCTTCTCGGCTCCGCCGAAACCCCAAGTTGATGTTCGAAGGGCTGACGCTGCTGATTATGCTGAATGGCCGGTTGGGATTGCTGTGAACGCTCCGAATCCGGAACTTGTTGCGAAACCTGCCTCTACGTTGAAAACTTCTGTCTCTGTTGGCCAGAGTGGCAATACGAAAGAAGATTGTGATGAGATGTTGAGGCTCATCAAAAAGAGTGAGTACAACATGGTAGATCAGCTTCTACAGACGCCATCCAAGATCTCTGTACTATTCTTATTGATGAATTCGGAACCACAACAAGAAGCTCTACAAAAGGTGTTGGATGTGGCGTATGTGGATCACGACGTCACGATAGAACAATTCGACAATATTGTTGCAAACATCACCGCTTGTAACAATTTAAGTTTTTGTGATGCTGATCTCCCCGAGGAGGGAAGAGCCCACAACTTGGCATTACACATATCTATGATCTGCAAAGATGATGCCATGTCCAATGTGCTGGTGGACACTGGGTCATCATTGAATGTGTTTCCAAAGTCCACTCTTGCAAAATTGTCATATCAGGGGCCTCCCATGAGGCAGAGTGGAGTGGTGGTGAAAGCTTTCGATGGGTCCCGTAAAACCGTGATTGGAGAGGTTGAGCTCCCAATAAAGATTGGACCAAGTGATTTCCTGATCACCTTCCAGGTCATGGACATTCACCCATCATATAGATGTTTGTTGGGCAGACCATGGATTCATGAGGCAGGTGCCTTGACATCCACCCTACACCAGAAACTGAAGTTTGTCAAAAATAAGAAGTTGGTGGTGGTAGGGGGAAAGAAGGCTCTCCTGGTTAGCCATTTGTCTTCCTTTTCTTACATAGATGCTGAGGATGAAGTTGGAACTCCGTTCCAAGCTTTATTTATTGCGGAGCCTACTAAGAAAGGAACTTCTTCATTTGCGTCCTATAAAGATGCCAAGTTGGCCATTGAGCATGGTGCAACAGTTGGATTAGGGCAAATGATTAAGCTAGAAGACAATAAATCTCAGGCTGGCATAGGGGATTCTTCTGGCGTCTTCAATGAGCATGGGTTGTTCAAGAGTGGTGGATTCATCCATACCGGTCAAGATGGGGAGGCCGCTGCTATTGTGGAAGAGGATGCAAAGGATTCTGACAACTTTGTCATCCCTGGAGGGGTCTGCAATAATTGGGTCGCTGTTGATATTCCAATAGTTATCCATAAGTCAAAGTAATGTTCATTGTGTTTAAAAAACCCTCCTCCCATGCCAAAAGGAGGAGTGATGACATTGTTGGCTCATAAATACAATGATATTTTCATTCAATAAATTCATGTTAAATGTTTGTTTTTGCATGAAATTGGTGATCACATAAAACCCTAAATAATAAGAATAAAATCAATCTTTTCATCTGCATAATGATTTGCCTTGTTTGAATTTTAAAATCTCTTTATATCCTAAATCATTATGTAGGTTGATCAAAGCCATTGAACATAATGATCCAACACCATCTCCCAACTTTGAGTTCCCTGTATTTGAGGCAGAAGAAGATGATGTTGAAGCAGAAGCTCAGAAGAACTCATCCTGATATGGCAGTGAAGATCAAAGAAGAAGTTCAGAAGCAAATTGATGTGGGGTTTCTGGTGACTTCCATATATCCTCAATGGGTGGCCAATATTGTGCCTGTGCCTAAGAAAGATGGAAAAATCAGAATGTGTGTGGACTATAGAGACTTGAATAAAGCTAGTCCGAAAGATGATTTTCCTCTACCACATATAGATATGTTGGTAGATAATATAACTAAATTCAATGTCTTCTCGTTTATGGACGGATTTTCCGGATATAATCAGATTAAGATGGCACCTGAGGATATTGAGAAGATAACATTCATCACACCTTGGGGAACATTCTGTTATCGAGTGATGCCCTTTGGTTTGAAGAACACCGGAGCCACGTATCAACAAGCTATGACTACCTTGTTTCATGATATGATGCACAAGGAGATCGAGGTATATGTTGTTGACATGATTGCAAAGTCAAGAACGGAAGTTGAACATGTAGAGCACTTGTTGAAGCTTTTTCAGCTTTTGAAGAAATATATGCTTCGTCTGAATCCTAACAAGTGTACATTTGGAGTCCGTTCCGGTAAGTTATTGGGCTTTACTGTCAGCGAGAGAGGTATTGAGGTTGATCCTACGAAGTTCAAATCAATACAAGAGATGCCTGCGCCCAAAACTGAGAAGCAAGTCCGAGGTTTTATTGGCCGCTTGAATTATATTTCCAAATTTATATCTCACATGACTGCCACATGTGCGCAGATATTCAAGCTCCTCTGGAAAGATCAGTCTCATGATTGGACCGAGGATTGCCAAAGGGCATTCGACAGTATTAAAGAGTATTTGTCTGAGCCTCCGATTCTGTCTCCACCTATGAAAGGAAGACCATTGATTATGTATCTGATAGTTCTTGAAGACTCAATGGGTTGTGTCCTTGGTCAGCAAGACGAATCAGGGAAGAAAGAATATGATATCTACTACCTGAGTAAGAAGTTCACTGAGTGTGAGTCTCGATACTCGATGCTTGAGAAAACATGTTGTGCTTTGGCTTGGGCTGCTAAGCGCTTACGCCAATATATGTTGAATCATACGACTTGGTTGATATCTAAAATAGATCCAATCAAGTATATCTTTGAAAAGCCCGCTTTAACTGGGAGGATTTCCCGTTGGCAGATGTTGTTATCTGAGTATGATATTGAGTATCGAGCTCAAAAGGCTATACAAGGTAGTATCTTGGCTGACCACTTGGCACATCAACCTATTGAGGATTATCAGCCAGTTCAGTATGACTTCCCAGATGAGGAGATTCTGTATTTGAAAATGAAAGATTGTGATGAGCCTACGCTCGATGAAGGGCCAGAACCTGGTTCCCGTTGGAGCATGGTGTTTCATGGTGCTGTGAATCAATATGGAGATGGTATTGGGGCAGTGATTATTACTCCTCAGGGCATACATTTTCCTTTTACAGCAAGGATAACTTTCAAATGCACGAATAATATGGCTGAGTATGAGGCTTGTATTTTGGGATTGGAAGAGTGTATTGATCTTAGGATCAAGCATCTTGATGTTTATGGTGATTCGGCCCTTGTTGTTAATCAGATCAAGGGAGAATGGGAGATGAATCAGCCTGGCCTCATCCCCTATAGAGATTATGCGAGGAGGATTTCAACATTCTTTACTGAGGTTGACTTCCATCATATTCCTCGAGATGAGAATCGAATGGCAGATGCTCTTGCTACACTTGCTTCGATGATTGTGGTAAGACTTTGGAATGAAGTTCCCAATATCACTGTGATGCGCTTGGACAGACCAGCTCATGTATTTGCAGTAGAGGTGGTGCAAGATGATAAGCCATGGTATTATGATATCAAGTGCATTCTTCAAAGCCAAATTTACCCGCATGGGGCATCCGTGAAGGATAGGAAATCTTTGAGAAGATTATCAGGCAGTTTTTACCTCAATAGTGAAGTGCTTTATAAGAGAAATTTTGACATGGTTTTGCTCAGATGCGTGGATAGACACGAAGCAGACTTGTTAATGACTGAGGTCCATGAGGGTTCGTTTGGTACTCATTCCAACGGGCATGCAATGGTGTAGCACCTCAAATTTGCACCCCCCATTCATGCATTCATTTCATTTTTTAGGTCATTAACATTACACATTGCATTGCATCATATCAGTTATAACTGGCATCAAGAGAATTCCTCAGGGCAAGAGACCAAGTATTCCCTTGAGATGAAGGCCACATGAGTATTCTAGAGAGATTATATGAGCCAAGGTTCATTTTGAAGCAACTTGGCCAAGTGCTAGAGACTCAAAGTCATCAGTGCATTGCCAGGTCATCTGAGGCCCATAAAAGTCAACTGCAAGTCAACTGAGGGCTAGGAGGTGGAGAAATGGTTTGAGACACTTGATTCATGTCTAAAAGGAGCCTATTCATCATGTCAAACAGCTATCTTGAAGGTTTTGAAGCCAAATCAAAAGTTTCTAAAAATGGAAAGTGACCTGTAATTTCAAGTTTCCAAAAATGGCAAGTTTTTGGACCACATTCAACTTGACTTTCCAACATCAAAGAGGCTTCAAATGAAATTTTGTCCAACATGAAAGTTGAATATATTTCTCTCCCATTTCCAAAAAGTCCAAGATCATGAGCATCTGATGAATGGTTGAGGAGTTATGAGCAAATGATCACCAAGTGTGCATGAAACTTCAAAGTGCCATAACTTTTGATCCAAAACTCCAATTTGAACCACTCTTTTTGCATTATGCTCCTTATGACTCATATTTTCCAAATCCAACATTGCATTGCATGAAATTTAACCATATAATCATTTGCCCATGCATGTTCATTTTGGAGGGAAAATGCCAAATTCAAATTTGGTGCATCATACATGTTTAATTCCAATTCCAACATGTGCATGAGATGATTTTAAGTGATTTTGAGCATGCGCATGGTACTGTTCACGTTCATATTGCCATGCATAGGGTGAATTTTCCAATTGTGCATAACACCTCATTTTTCATTAAAATTTCATTAGCCAATGCCTAATCATGATTACAGCATAATTAACACAGCATATAAAAGCTTAATTGTAACTGTTTTGCTCATTCTAACACATTCTAGATCTAGATCAAATTTTTCCCTCCAATTTTTCTCTCAACCCAAATTCAAAAATTCTTCACATAACACATGATTTTTATTGCATAATCTTGTTCCTGGATCATCATATAATAGGAATTGAGTGCTGTATTGAAGAATTTCACCAAGATTCAAGCACATTGAGCTCAAGAACATGAAGATGGAAGGTGCAATTTGATCAGGATCCAAGCCATTTCAAGCATCCATTCGTGCGCAGAGCTTCATATCAAGGTTGGAGGAGAAGATTTGGAGCTGGAGAAGCCTTGAATCCACTGTTTCCATTGATTGTTCTTCAAGAGGTCAGAAATTTGATCCTCTTAATTCTTGTTTTTATTGCCATAATCTTGTAGTGCGTGTTCTCCTGATTACACTGATATAAAATTCGTTGAAAATGGATGAGAATTGGTTGAGTTATGTTGAAATAAAGTTTAGATCTAGGATATTTCTCTGCTTCGATTTGTGAAATCCATGGAGAATTAGGCCAAACCATTAGTATATTTGAGATCCTGGTGTTGAGACCTTTCCAGTGATGTGTGGTTTTCCGTTTTCTGGAATTTTTTTCTGAATCGCCGCCGTAGCTTCGCCTGATAAGAAGGCTGAAAAAGCCTCCCTCCGCCGTCTGGTTATTAGTGTTAGGGTTTGGCCATGCATGCATCCCCGTTGGCGCTTACGTAGCGAAATGATAGGCTGTAGTTCCTTTGACCGATCCCACGCGTACCTTGACTGTGACTAGGCGCCACTTCATTAGTGAAGCGCTGCGTTTTGTACAAAACGCACCTCCCTTCGATTCCTGGCTGTGCCACTTTTGGAATTTATTTGTTTCAGCGCTTCATTTTTGCATGTACACGGTTCGATTCCCATCGTTGGCAATTTGGAATTTATTTTGTCCAGCGCTTGTTTTTTGGTATATACCTGGTTCGATTCTTGCTGGATGCAGTTTCCCATTTCATTTTCACATTAACATTTTCCATATGTTTTCAATAATATTTCATTATTTCATGCAACTTCTAAAAATCATAACAATTAGAAAATTAATCCAAATCACCTCCAATTTTTTGCTACATGTTCATTTGGATGTCTTTTATTTTTTGATGTGATTTTCTTGAACTTTGCATTTCTGGATTTTTCGTTGTGACTGATCATTTGAACATGTGTGCAAACATGACATGTTGGATTCAAATTGATGTGAAATGCTCATACATTGTCCAATTAACTTGAAATTTAATATGCTCATTCATAACATGTTGCCTGATTTTTGAGAATTGATTTGGCATTTTTAGCATTTTTCATTTCTGTTTTAGGCACATGGATGCATGATGTGACAATGTGTGTCACACAATTTGATGTCATACTTGTTCATTTTCATTTCTAGGTCAATTGAGCTCTGTTGATTCTAATTTTTGGCATGATGATTGTGTTTGACATGTTGTATGCACATAAAAGTTTTCATGATTGTTTGATTCATTTCTGTTTGAATATGGAATTTTGATTTTTGATGTCCAATTGTGAGCTTTGTAATTGCCTTTGCCATATCTTGCTCATGTGATGACCTTGCTTTATGCTTTAGACTTGGTCCTTTTTAGGACATGTTCTTACTTGAATAAATATGCTTCATGTTGAATATTGGTTGCTGTTTTGACTTTTTGCTTCGCCTTTGACCCTAGTCTTGGTACTAGTGGTTTGTACTCATCTTTTGAGCTTTGTATTTCAGGTTCAAGCTTAGCTCTAATGGTTGATGCAATCTTATGACCTGAGATGCAAATTTGCTTTGTCCATTAACCTTTCTTGTATTGTAGGTTCATTGGTGATGAACTCACTTGAGTTTTTGACTTGCCTTGTGTGCATACTGGTTGTAACACTATTGACTGTCTGTTTGATTTGTCTGAATGTGAATATTGACTTGTTTGACTCTCTTACAGGTACTTTAGCCGCTTTAGCTCATTGCTTGAGTTTTGCTTTGCTTGTGGTTGGCATATCACCTAGGTAATCATCCTTCAACTCCATGTAGTCTGGAAGCCCTGTCGTTTCTGTTTGGCAGGCATTTGACTGAAGTCCTCCTTAAAAGAGGCAATGACTGTGCTTGTTTATATTTGTTCCATGTACTTCAAGTCCTCCTAAGTGAAGAGGCAATTGGCAGATAGAAGGGACTAGCAGTCAGTCCCCTACTAATCGTTTGAGTCGTTCATTATGCTCGCACTACGTGCTGAGGCTCTTGAACCTAACCCAAGATCCGTGTATATAGAGTCATTCAAGTGGAGTAGGGTCCCACATTCTGGATCCCCATGTTTTCATTGATTGAAGCTCACCCAGGCCCGGGTTAAGAGCTAGGAGGTCCAATCCTCATTACCTTTCATCTGCTCACCCTGACGGTCAATGTCAATGGTTAAGAGCCATCAGATACCCTTCCAGTTGGCTTGTTTGTTGAGGTTGATATGACCCCTTGACTAAAGCCCGACTTGTTTGTCGAGGTTTTATATGACCCCTTGACTAAAGCCTCACCCTTGATGTTTGAGCCCCTTGTTGGTGTGTTTACTTCATATTGTATGTGTTTGTGTGGTGTGATTGTATCCCCCTAGGTTTGCTAGACTTTGCATAGTCTCTCGTTTGCATGTCAATTAAGGTAGCACGATTCCTTCGTCTAGGACTTCCTTTCTTGCGTGAGCTTTCCTAAAACACAAACGAACTTTATCTTCTCTTAAGGACACGTTGACTCCTTCTACTACAGGTGAGTAAGTCTCCAAAGGTCGAGCATCCGGTAGATTGCGTAGTAACGTTGTTCACCTAAAAAACACAAAACAAATAGAAATAGTTTAGCCGAACTACGGCAACTCTGATTCTCATGTTCAGATGAGATACGTAGGCACGAGATGCGATGTCTTATGGAGTTTGACTGACAACTAACTTTGATCCTTCTTTTCTCTCGCCCTCGTTGCGATTGAGACCTTCCCTTTCTCTCGCCCTCGTTGCGAGTGAGACCTTCCCTTTCTCTCGCCCTCGTTGCGATTGAGACCTTCCTTTTCTCTTGCCCTAGTTGCAATCGAGACCCTTCTTCTTTCCGTGTGCGTTTGTCTGGAGTCTGATATAAGTCCAGCTATTGGCATTCGGTTTCCCATTTGCGTTTGTTTGTTCGGAGTCTGATGTAAGTCCATCTATTGGCGTTCGGTTTCCCGTTTGTTTGTTGTGTGTTAGGAGAGGATGTAAGACCAGCGATTGGCATTCCGTTTCCTATTTGCGTTTGTTTGTTCGGAGTTGGATGTAAGCCTAGCGATTGGCATTCCATTTCCTATCGTGTGTTTGCTTTGACGTCTCAGCGTCTTCTTTCAGGGTTCTGTTTCGGCGTGCGTTAGCCGAGCTACGAGTGCTCTGATTCTTCCTCTAGTTAGAGAAGATACGTATGCATAGGATGCGAGGTCCTAGCGAGCACGTTCCCCATTTCCCCGAACTACGTCGACTCTGATGTTTGTTTCTGACAAACTACATAGGCCCAGGATGCGACATCCTGCCGAGTCCGCTTTCTCCGTCTTCGTTCATCTGTGTTCTATTCCAGTTTTGTGCAGTTTTTGATCAGTTATTCAGCAACCTTTATCTATTCTTTCTGAGCGTGGATCCCGTCGAGTACGACGGACGTGAGGGGGTGCTAATACCTTCCCCTTGCGTAACCGACTCCCGATCCTAACAATCTCTGGTCGTAAGACCATTTCCTTTCCAAGTTTACTTCGAGCGTTTCCTTTCCCTCCTTTGGGATAAATAACGCACGGTGGCGGCTCTGTATCTTTTCCCGCCGGTTGTTTTTCGCGTATGCGACACATGGCTAGAAAGATGTTGAGAGCAAACTATTATTGGCTAACAGTGGAGTATGACTGCTGCAAATATGTGAAGAAATGCCATAAGTGTCAGATTTATGCGGATAAGATTCATATTTCCCCGACACTCCTGAATGTGATTTCATCACCATGGCCTTTCTCCATGTGGGGAATTGACATGATTGGCATGATAGACCCGAAAGCATCCAACGGTCACAGATTCATTCTCGTAGTTATTGATTACTCCACCAAGTGGGTTGAAGCGGCATCATATACAAATGTAACCAGGAAGGTTGTCGTGAAGTTCATCAAGAATCAACTCATATGCCGTTATGGTGTGCCGGATAAGATCATTACTGACAATGGATCTAACTTGAACAACAAGATGATGAAGGAGCTGTGTAGCGAGTTCAAGATAGCAAATCACAATTCTTCTCCTTACAGACCCAAGATGAATGGGGTTGTTGAAGCTGCTAATAAGAATATCAAAAAGATTATCCAGATGATGGTTGTCACGTACAAGGATTGGCATGAGATGCTGCCATTTGCTTTGCATGGATATCGTATATTTGTCCTCACTTCAACAGGGGCAACCCCTTTCTCTCTTAATTATGGCATGGAGGCTGTGCTCCCAGTAGAGGTGGAGATCCCATCAATGAGAGTCTTGATGGAAGCCAAGTTGACTGATGCTGAATGGGTTCAGAGTCGTTATGACCAGGTGAATTTGATAGAAGAGAAGAGATTGACTGTCATGTGCCATGGTCAGTTATATTATCAAAGGATGAAGAAAGCCTTTGATAAGAAGGTCAAGCCTCGTGTGTTTCGAGAAGGTGACCTCGTGCTCAAGAAAGTATTGTCTTTTGCGCCCGATTCCAGGGGCAAGTGGACTCCAAACTATTAAGGTCCATATGTTGTTAAGAGAGCCTTTTTCAGGCGGTGCTTTGATACTTACAACTATGGATGGGGAGGATTTCACTTGTCCTGTGAATTCATATGCAGTCAAGAAATACTTCACCTAAAAATAAAAAGAGAATAGCTCGCTAATTTGAAAACCCGAAAGGGCGGCTTAGGCAAAAATGAGCGTCTCGGTGGATTGAAAACCCGAAAGGGCGATCCAGACAAAAGTTAGAGACATAAAAAATGAATATGTATCCCGCTAGATTGAGCACCTCACCCTGGGGCAATCTAGGCAAAAATTAGGGACTTGGCAAGTAACTGCATCCTGACAAGACTTTGTTCTACAAGCTGTCATGTGTCAGAGATTCTCGCTCAGTCATTATCAACTGAAGCGTCAAATACATCGGATTCAAAGTTGGTGGAGAAATGGTCATTATGTTCAATGTAGCCCTTTTCTAATATATATCACCAATTTCAAATTTGTAAAAATCTATGGAGTCTTGCCATTTGCAGACTACCATCCCATCAAATAAATTTGAGCCTTTATCCAATTACTTGTACTCTTATTTGTTTCTGTTCAACAAATGTTTTGCATGTTTTAATTGAGAAATATCGTTGTTTTAAATAAATAATTTTTTTCATAATTTGTTTTTAAACGAAGTGAACATTCACAATGACAAAAGGATACTTGGGATGTCTTCAGTGCTCTTCCAAGGATGGCATGATTCCCAAAAGGGTAAGACATTTATTCATATTCCCGGGATTGTTTGTATCCCTTTCCTTCAGAGCCCGTTTGGGTTTTCCTCCCAAGTAGAGTGGCTGATGAAGAGGTTTATCTTTCCTTCAGCGGAGTTATGATCCTTCCTTCTCAGCAGATGTGATTTCCTCAGGAGTACGATGTATGGTGGTGACTCTGGAAGCTGTTGTTTGGTGGTTGTTCCCCACAAGAGTTCCATTATCTCCTCTGATAATTCCCCCCAGTAGAGTTGCTTCCACAGTGGATTTTATCCATGTTTGGCTCCTATCCCCAGCTGGAACGGCTGATGCTCATTCCCCTGTAGAAATCTTTGTTTCCTGGTATCTCTTGCCCCCATCAGATTGGATGTTCTCCAGTGGGTCTGGCTTTCTCTCTCGAGATGTAGTATCAGATGTTTGTTCATCAATCTGGGACCTTGTTTGTGTTAGATATATCTGTTTTGTCAGCATTCATCATACATAAACTACGCATATACGCATATAATTTTGACATTCAAAATATTCATGTTGCATTAATTGCCATAAATACCTTTGTTTGTTATCCCCTGCTAGTTGGTGATACTTATTTCACCAAGCAGATGTTTGTGACTGATCTCCCCATGTAGAGTCAGCCCAATAAGCAGAAAATGTTTATCCTTCCTTCCATATTCCCCACTGAGTTATGTCCTCATGGATGATGGTTGTTTCTATTTCCTCCCAACACATATATTATGATGGAGTTCCCCTTGAGTTATATCTTCATAGGGATGAGTCTTGTTTCATCGTGCCTCTCGAGTTTGTTCCTAGATTTGGCCTCTTGTGATTCTCCTCGCACTTCCCCGTTTAGTTTAGATGAATGATTGCTCAGTAACCAGCAATTGACCATCTTTTCCCAGCGGAGTCTGTGGTTTTCTACCCTTATACCGGTAGTTGTAAACCCTATTTTATCCCCTTGTAGAGTTAACCTTTTTTGGTTCATCCTAACCGATGACGGTTACTTTTCCGTGGTTTTCTACCTAGTAGTGGTAGATGTAATCCCCTCTTTGACGGTTATCTTTATCCAACATTCGGTATTGATATTCCTTCACCTTTTGAGTATATCTCCCGTTAACCGGTAATATATCTCCCGGACCATTGCTTTTGTAAATATATCCCCAATGGGTCATCTGTCATTTACCTTTTGTTGGTAATGATAGTCTCTCCCTTTGATTGGTCATCATCTTTATACCTAGTATTTGGTATCCCGATGCCTTTTCTTTCTGTCGATTTATCCTTTATTAACCCAGTAACCGGTTATGGATAATCTTCAATGTGAGTGTGTTCTCTACGTTCTGACGGTAATAGGTAATATATCTCATGCACTCTTTGGCCGAAGTCTTTTGCTCTTCCCCAGTCGAGGAAGATTTGTATCCCCTTTTGCGGAATCAAATGTCCATCCTGTAATCGAGTTTGCTTTTCAGCCCTCCTTTTGGATGATGAGTGTCTTGGAAATATTCCCCGATTCACGCTTGGTCGGTCACCTATTATATGCCTAGTAACCGGTATCCCTGGTGTTCCTTCCTCTCTGCTCCCTATTATGACTTTTGTCCCCTGTGGAGTCAGATTTCCTGAGTTGACATATACCTTTTTAGGTTTTCCTCAGATGATTTTGGATGTTTGATATCTCTCACCCTTATACGGGTCTTAAATATTCATTCTCCCTGTCCCATTGAGTGTACTACTCATATGGATTGTTAGTTTCTCCAAATTTCTTTTCTCCTTTGTGGACACATATCTCCACAGAGTATTTCCTTTTTGCATACATACATTTGAATCATGAGGTCTCTTAGGGGCCAAAATTCGTCTCTTTGTTATTATTTAAGCCCATTCTACCTCATCGAGACGAAGATTTTAACCTTCACTTCTCCGGCTAGAATGACCTTAAATAGGGGCATCTGTAAGACCCTAATTTTGACCCTAAGATCCCTCATGGCATCATAACATTACATTTGCATTGCCTCAAGGATCATAAGCACATGGGCTCTTTACCTTTGGGTGGGATCTCTTGAGAGTTGGTTTGAGATCACCAAGCATGCTTGAATTGTATATTATTGCTTTTCTCATTTGATTTACTAACCAAAAGCACAAAAATATGTCACTGACACCTTTTGTTTGTAGCTTGAGCAATCACAAGGTCAAAAGCTTCCAAGAGATCCTATATTCATTGATATGGTCAAGAGAAGATGAAAGTAAGCATGGCTGTAGTTATCAAAGCTCTCATCCATCAAATATGCCTCCCAAGTATCTCAATTCATCATTTTGATCAAAGCAAACCAAAGGGTTTAAGGTTTGTTTCCCAAGGAAACCCTAATTCATTTATTCATCAACTATGCCTTGTTCATGAAGAAACCTCAACCCATGGTCAAATACAATCAAGGGAAGTTCTTTAATTCATCATTTCATGCATATTTGAGCTTATTTGAGTGTCCTCAATCATCAATTCATCAATATATGAGTTTTGGACTTGAGAAGTTGATCAGTCAATTCATCTGACTATTTTGAAATACCCTGAGACCTAACTTTTTATGTGTTGGTCAAATGGAGATGACCCCAAAAGAAAAACTGTTCTTAAGGACCATATCAACAACTTTCATTTTCATCACAAATTTATTTGAAGCTTGGAAAGTCATCATCCATTCTAAAACAATATAGGTCATTTTGATTGAAACCCTAATTTTGTGTCAACTTCCCAAGGACAAAACTCCTTCATTTTTCATGATTTTGAGGTGAGATCAAATGCATTGGAAAGCTTAAGATGTCTACTTCAAATGATATGTTGAGAAAAATTGAAACATCTCAAAAGAAATACATGTGATAATGCAAAACATTATAGGTCACTTTGGACCAAATGCATTGAAATGTGAAAAAGTCCAACTTTAAGTGCCCATAACGTCTTCATCAAAAATCCAACTGATTCAAAATGTAAGTCCAAAGTGATTGCCTCGAAAGGATCTACAACTTTTATGTTGAGGATTTTTTCATTTGGAGCTCGCATCGATGAAAACGAAGGGCTTGAACTTTGACCAAATTTGAAAATTTCACATATGCATGTTTTGCACCCTACACTTCAAGTTCAATTTTCATTAATTTCCAAGGCCCAAATGGAGTTTTTATCAACATAACATTTGTTCCTTATGCAATAAGCTTTCCAACCATTACTCATAAGGTTGCATTTTAATTTTGGACATGGCATTTTCAAAGGCTTCAATGAAATAGTGCATTTTGTGAAAATCATTTCAATTGCCATGCATGAGCTCATACAATCTAATATACACGTCCATTCTCATTCCCTTTGACATAAGCTTGCAATTCCAAGTGGAATTGGGCCCTCCATGCGCCTGTACAGGCCCATGCATGGAGGCCCCTTCCATCCATGCACACGATTTGATCATGCAACTCAGCCTTGCTCAACTATAAATACAATGCCTTGGCCTCTCATTTCTTCAACCTTAAGGCGCCCCAATTGCTGCTGAACTCAAAACTCAACCCTCACCAAAGGAACTATTTCATTTCTCTTCCAATTTTTCAGATCTGAATTTTGATTTCATTGATCAATCTTCAGATCTCAAAGTTCCTAAACCTTCTCCTCTTGATCCATAATGCTAACTGTTTGCAAAAGAATCCAAAGATCTTGACTCAAATCCTTGCAATTCAAAGGTTTACTTCAAATATTTTTTGTTTCGAACTAGCTTGTATATTGCTCTATTTGCTTTGTTCTTGTGTGATCTGAAGTCCTTCGCATAGAGGCAACATTGCTATGCTTTCAATTTTTGAAAATCATTAAGTTCACTTGAACACCATAGAATTTCCACCTCTGATTTCTCTCAATCTAGAGATCTAGAGTGGAATTGAGTGGCACAGGGGTGACGTACATCACCCCAGCTTTCAAATGGTACCTGGATCGTGCATTTTGGTTGATGTTTTAATTTCTGCAAATTTTGGTTTGGCCGGAAGTTGGTCGGAGAAGACGGTGGCGCTGGCCACCGTCTGGTCTCCAGATCAGATTAGGACCGTCCATTGCTTTTTCCAGATCTAATCTCATCCACCCAATGTTATGACTTTTTATTTGGCTACGTGTGATTCATTTGACTGAAGCGTATGGTGGATGCGCGCATGTAGTCCACATGATTTGCCAGCTCATTTAATGAGCTATCATCCAACGCTCCGTGTTTTTCCACATTTTCTAATTTTTGATTTTATTTTCTTTTATTTCTTTTAATTCCATTTTATTTCTAAAATTCATATCTATCTCATTATTGGTCCAAAAATTATGAGACCAATTGCATTATTTCTCTTTTAATTTCTACTTTCTGAAAATGATTTTTAATATTTTTCATGAATTTTCTCTTTTCTGATTATTTTTAATTCATTTTAAATACTTTTTGATATTCAAAAAATACAAAAATATTTTTCCAACCTCTTTGAATGATGATGGGTCTATGAAAAATATTCTCATCAATTTATCAATTGATTTGAGATTTATTTGAGATTTTAGTTCAATTAGGTTATTTTTATGCATTTTTAATTGATTTAAAATAGTTTCTGACTTTTAAAAATGCTGAAATTTTTTGTCAAACTTTGTTTGACCTTGTTGAGCTTGGGATAATTCACTTGGACTTTTCAAAGTTGATTTGAAGTGAGTTTGAAGTTTGACCTTCCTTTATTATTTTAATTCAAGTTTTATTTTAATATTAAAAAATGCCAAAAATATTTTATTTGTTTCTTGACTTTTAATCTTCATTTTGCTTCTGTTTTCTATTGTTTGACCTTGATCTTCTCTATCTTTGGTCAATGCTTGTTGATTAATACATACTATTTCATTTAATGCACTTTATTTCTTCATATTCTTCTTCTTCTTCTTCTTTCTTCTTTTTTGATCAATGAGTTAAGGATTGGTGGTTAGCATTGATTAGGGAGGTTTAATCTTCCTTGATTCAAATCTAATTTATCTTGATCATGTATCAAGTGAATGGCTTTGCATTAAGGATAAATTGCTTCCTAAATCATGCAAAGGACCTAAATCAATACAAGATCATTTCTCATCTTCTTTTTGGCATGGCAAGTTGTTGGAGTTTGATTCACTAATCAAGACCTCTAACTTGTGTTGTTCCCTACATTATTATTGACCGGCCTCAGATAGTTGTGAGTTTTACATAAGTCCAATTACGTTTGCTTAACATAGCGCTAAATTTGCCTTATGGCACACTAACTACTAACATTAACCATTAACTATTAACATTTATTTCTTGCACTTTACATTTATGCAATTTACTATTCTTGTACATATTATTCATTTGCCTTTCCCTTTGCTCATTTGAGCACATGTTTATGTTAATGAAATTTGCCTTTTGCTCACCTGAGCACATAATTGTGTATATATTATTGTGTTTGTGTTTTGTTTTGATTGTTGTGGACCAAATGCAAAGAAATGGACAAATGGACTTAGTTTCTAGGACATTCCCTATGCAAAATTGGAGTAAAAGGACCTTAATGTGGAAGATGGATTATAAGGGCTAAAACCTCTAAACTCACTCTTGTCCATTCTTGATTTGCTTCATAAAAGTCTTTGATGTGTGTGCTTTTGTGCTAGGGAATCGTATGAGAGTTCAAACTGAAGAACCATTGCCATGATCATCCAAAGTGAAAGAGACAAGAGACATTGGGGATCTTTTAAAAGCTTGTTTGATTATGTTGATTGCTTAAGCTTACAATTATTTTGCTTGCATATTCCAAAGGATGGGAGCTACTTGGATCATCAATATGATCTCAAGAGAGGAACTCCATTTGTGGTCTTATTTCTTATCCCTCATCTCTTGTATGATTAGGACTTTAGTCATTCTTCTTCTTCCCTCCACTCTAACCCAAGCCAAAACTTTTGTGCAAACATTTAACATTTGTTTTCAAACATTAGAAACCTAAGCCTTATGCTTTTGATTTTCAAACTTTCTTTTTATAACACTTATTTTGAATTGAGCTTTAAATCAACTTTGACCATATTTTGTAAATACTTTTCATTGGTAAATACCACTCATTCAAATACTCTTTTTGTGGTTTCAATGGCCACTCTCTTAATCAAAATTTTCATAACCTTTAGCTATTAGGTTTGAGTTATCCTTGAGGTAGATGTAATACCCACCTATATCCTTAGTGATGGACAATGAGTCTTCCATGCTTATTATAGGGTTAACCCCTCACTAGCATGTTGAAGCTATCCTCACATGGTGGATTTGTGGTTTTAGGTTGAGTTTTCTCCCTTGGATAACAAAAGACCTTAAGGCTTTTGGACCAATCAATTCACCAATTCATTTTGAGATTTTTACCCCCGAACTACGAGGTTTTGATCCTAATCTTTTTAAGATGGTACGTAGGCAATGGGTTTCATCCATCCAAACACAAAATGTAAATAACTTGTATATTCTGTTCTCATCTCTTCAATCATGTTTGCACAAACAAATTTTCACAAAATACCAACCTTACAACAAATGTGAAAAGGGCTCCCTAGGAGTACCTAGGATGTTTTGGGTGCTTAAAACCTTCCCATTACATAAACAACCCCCTTACCCCGATCTCTGACATTTTTACAAGTTTTTGATTCGATAAAACTTTTTGGTTTTTGTTCGCTTTCTAACCATTCCTTTGGATAAATAGAAGTGCGGTGGTGACTCGACTTGTATGGTTTACCTTAGATTTAGTCAATATCTTCAATGGTAACGAATACCCCGCTACACCATCCTGTAATCGAGTTTGCTTTTTCAGCCCTTCTTTCAGATGATGAGTGTCTTGGAAATATTCCCCAATTCACGCCTGGTTGGTCACCTATTATATGCCCAGTAACCGGTATCTCTGGTGTTCCTTCCTTCTGGTCCCTATTATGACTTTTTGCCCCTGGTGGAGTCAGATTTTCCTGGGCTGAGATATACCTTTTAGGTTTTCCTCAGATGTTTGGATGATGGATATCTCTCACCCTTATACCGGTCTTAGATTTTGTTTCTCCCTGAGCATGTTATTCTCTCACCCATTATACCGGTTTTTGATCACATGTATCTCTTTGAGTTTATTTCTTAGTAACCGGTAATATCTCATTGTTTTTCTCCTCAGCTGAGTCCTTTGTGGATTTCCCCATCTGAGTCCGGATTTTTATTCGAAGTATCCTTTGTGGATAGTTTTGCTGTATTGGCATATTCTCCAATACAGACATCTTTGCGTCAGCTCGAGTCTTTCCATTGATTTATCTTCATGGAAATCCTTTCGTGTCTCCCAGCAAGTTCTCAAGTCGTGACCTGCTCACGCGTTTTACCCTATTTTTCCCAGAGTCTCGGTCTCCTTAGTGAGCACCTTACTCCTATGGATTTTCAGTTTCTCCTGATTTATTTTTTCCTTTGTGGACACATATCCCCACAGAGTATTAACTGTTGCATGCATACATCTGCATCATGAGGTCTCTTAGGGACCAAAATTCGTCTCTTTGTTATTATTTAAGCCCATTCTACCACGTCGAGACGAAGATTTTAACCTTCATATCTCCGGCTAGAATGACCTTAAATAGGGGCATCTGTAAGACCCTAATTTTGACCATAAGATCCCTCATGGCATCATCTCATTGCTCATTGCATTTGCCTCAAGGATTATAGCATCTTGGTTCCTTTACCCTTGGGTTGGGACTTGTGTGAGTTGGTTTGAGGCCACCAAGCATGCATGCATTGTATATTATTTCTTTTAATATTTTGTTTACTAACCAAAAGCACAAAAAAATATGTCACTAACTTGTTTTGTTTTGAAGCTCAAGCAGTCATGTGATCCATTGCTCCTAGGAGGCCCCTATGCTCAACGAACTGGCCAGATGAAGATGAAAGCAAGCATGAAAATGATTCACAAAGCTCTCAATTATCATATATGCCTCCCAAGTATCTCAATTTGCCAATTTGATCAAGATAAACCAAAGGGCTTGAGGATTGCTTCCCAAGGAAACCCTAATTCATCTGTGCATTGACTGTACCTTGCTCATGAAGCAACCTCAACCCATGATCAAATTTAATCAAGGGAATTTCTTTCATTCGTCATTTTATGCATATATGAGCCTATGTGATTATCCTCAATCATTCATTCATCAAGATTTGAAGTTTGGACTTGAGAAGTTGACCGGTTAAGTCATCTGACCAAACTGAAATCCACTGAGACCTAACTTTTGATGTGTTTGTCAAATGATGATGACACCAAGATCAAAAATGTTCTTAAGAACCATATGAACAACTCTAATGTTCATCAAAAATTAATTTTAAACTTGGAAGGTCATCATTCATTTCAAAACATTATAGGTCACTTTGACTGAAACCCTAATTTTGGGTCAACTTCCCAAGGACCTAACTCCTTCATTTTTTATGATTTTGAGGTGATACTAATTGCATTGGAAATATTAAGATGTATAATTCAATTTTTATGTTGGATAAAATTTCATAATCCTAAAAGAAACACATGTGATAATACAAAACATTATAGGTCATTTTGGACCAAAGCCATTGAATCTTGAAAAAGTCCAACTTCAAGTGCCCATAACTTTCTCATAAAAAATCCAAATAATGCACAATTTAAATCCAAATTTATCATATTTAACATATATACAACTTTTATGTTGAAGGTTTTTTCATTTAAGGCTTGCATCATTGAAACAGAAGGGCTTGAAGTTGGTCACTTTTGACAAATTTTTCAAAGGCATGTTTTGTACATCAAACTTCATGACCAGTTTTCAAAAATTTCCAAACTCCAAATGGATTTTTGTCCAACATAGCTTTTGTTCCTTATGTCAAGACCTTTCCAAACATTACCTACATGCCTATGTTTGGATTTTCTAAGAGTGACTTTCAAAGAGGGGAACATTTATGCCCAATTATGGAATTCATGATGAAACTTCATGCACAAGCATTTTCCACTCAAACCATACGTCCAAATAAATTCATTATGCTATCAGCTTGCAAAACCATCAGCTTTTGGGCCTCACATGCGCCTGCACATGCCCATGCATGGAGGACCCAAAGCTTCATGCACACGGATTCTTCACCTCTTGGCATCATCTCCATCTATAAATAGAATGCTTGCTTCATTCAATAGCCATCCTTGAATCAACCTGAAGCTCTGCAGAAATTGAATCCCAACCTCACTAGAGGAATTTTGATTTTAATTTCTCAAATTTAAACTTGAATTTCAACTTCCCTGGTTGATCTTCAGTTTATAATTCCTAAGCCTATCAACATCATCATCTCAAGATCAAGCTGCAAGCAAGAATTTGGTTGGATCGTGCTCATCAAAGCTGCATTTCAAAGGTTTACATCTCAACTATTTTGATTCGAATCTCATCATATATTGTGCTTTGCTTGTGTTTGTTTGGTTCTCTGAAGTCCTCGCGTGAGAGGCAAGCCAATGGTGGCTTTAATTTTATGAATTGATGTATTTCATATTGAACACCTGGATTTTCCATCTCAGATTTCTCCTTCCATAGAGATCTTGAGAGAAATCCAAGGTTACAGGGGTGATGTACATCACCCCAGCTTTAATTTGGTATAAGGCACATGCAATTTGGTTGAGGTTGCAAAACCTGCAATTGGTGGCCGGTTTCTGTTTGCTCACCGGAGAAGACGGTGGTTTCCACCACCGTCTCCACATGGATGAGTTTTGACCTTGGATCTGACTTATCCGTTCTAATCGTGGCCATGCATTATGTTTACTATTTTTAATCCCACGTGTGATGTGTTTGACTGAGGATCACCATGCGCGCGCTTCTGGACCACTTGATTGTCCACGTCAATTAATGAAGTTGAATCATGCGTTCTTGATTATTTTTTCTATTTTTCTAATTTCTGTTTTATTTTCTTTAATTCCTTTTATTTTCAAAAATTCATAACTCTTTTATTTGGAATCACAAAAATATGAGACCAATTGCAAAATTTAAAATCTAGTTTCATAATCTCATTTTAAATTATTTTTATGATTCCATTTAATTTTTTTTGTGAATTATTTTGTTTTTAATAGTTTTTAATTCATTTTAAATACTTTTTGATATTCAAAAATTCCAAAAATATTTCCTTAACACATTTGGATCATGATAAGTCTATGAAAATATTCTCATCAATTTCTTAATTGATTTGAGATTTATTTGAGATTTTAATTCATTTGTGTTATATTTTAATGCTTTTAATTGATTTTAAAATAGTTTCTGTTTTCAAAAAATGTTGAGAAAATTTGTCAAACTTTGTTTGACTATGTTAGACTTATGATGATCCAATTGGACTTATCTAAGTTGATTTGAATTGGATTTGAAGTTTGACCTTACTTTGTTCATTTTATTTTATGTATTATTTTAATTCCAAAAAATACCAAAAATATGTTTGACCTTTCTTGACTTCTAATCTTCATTTCACTTCTGTTTACCATTGGTTGATGATGATTCCATTCACATTTGATCATTATGTTTTGGTTATGTCATTTGAATTTTCATTTTGTACATTCCATCTTCATCTCTCATCTTCTTCTTTTTCTTTTGACCAATGAGTTAATGATTTGTAGTTAGCCTTGACATATGAGAGGCTTAGCCTTCTTTGATCCAAATCAAACTCAACTTGATCAAAGATCAAGTGAGTTGCTTTGTGTCTAAGATAGGTTGCTTCTTGGTTAAGCAAAGAACCTGAAATCCATACAAGGTCTTTCTTATTTTCTTTTGGCATGGCAAGTTGTAGAGCTTGGCTTACTAGTCATGATCTCTAACTTGTGTTTATTTTCCTATAGTTTTATTGACCGGCCTCAGATAGGTGTGACTACTACATTAGTCCACTTACGATTGCTTATCATAGCGCTAAATTACCTTATGGCACACTAACTTTAATTCAAGCATTTAATTCTTGCAATTTACTTTAATGCAATTTAATTTCTTGCTCATTTATTCATATTGCCCTTTTTCTTTTGCTCACTTGAGCTCATGTTTATGTTTATGCCATTTTCCTTTTGCTCATTTGAGCACATTATTGTGTAAATATATATTTTTGCCTTGTGCTTGTTTTGTTTTTGTTTGTGTGAATCCAATGCAAGAAGGAGAAAGGACATAGAATTAGGACCTTACCTATGCTTAATGGAGTTCAAGAGCAACTAGGCCTCATTCCTTTAGAATGATAAATTTGTTGAAGAGCAACTAGGCCTCATGCCTTTAGAATGCTTAATCTTGAAGTTGACTTGAAAGGACCCCTAATCTAAACTCACTCTTTGTCCATTCCTCTTATTGCATAATGAACTTTTTGATTGTTTGTTCTTGTGTGATAGGTTGAGATAGTATGGAGGACCATTGTCATGAATAGCCAAGTTAAGAGAAAGACAAGCCAAATGGAGATCCTAGGAGCTTGAATGTTTAATTGTTTTGATTGCTTGTTGCTTGCTAAGTCCAAAGGAAAGGAGCATCTTGAATCATCTTTATGATCTCAAGAAAGGAACTCCAAGGGTTTTATCTCTTCTCTCATCTTTGCATGTTTAGGACTAGCCCTTCTCTTATTCTTTCCACTCTAACCCAAGCCAAGCTCATTTTGTGCAAACATTGACATTGTTTTCAAAACTAGAAACCTAGGCCATATGCCTTGGATTTTTCAAACTCTTTTCATTAATACTTATTTTGAATTTAATCTTAAGTCAACTTAGTTTGTGAATACTTTTAACTTGTAAATACAACTCACTTCAAGTAATTTTTATGGTTCCAATGACCACTTCATAAACATTAGCCATAGGTTTGAGTTATCATAGTGGTTGATGTAAACCTCACCTTATCCTTAGTGATTGGACTATAAGTCTTCCATACTTATTATAGGGTGGATCCCTCACTAGTATGTTGAAGCTCTCCTCACATGGTGGATTGTTGGTTTAGGTTGAGTTTTCTCCCTTTGATAACAAAAGACCTTAAGGCTTTTGATCAAATCAATTCACCCATATTTTGAGATTTTTACCCCGAACTACGAGGTTTTGATCCTACCTTTGTGATGGTACGTAGGCAATGGGTTTATCCATTCAAACAACAAAATTGTAAATAATTTGTATATTCTTTTCTCATCTCCCCAATCATGTTTGCACAAATATTTTCACAAATACCAACCTACAATACACTTCGCAAAAAGGGCTCCCTTAGAGTACTAAGGATGTTTTGGGTGCTTAAAGCCTTCCCATTGCACAACCTACCCCCTTACCCAGATCTTTGACATTTTTATTAGTTTTTAACTTGATAAAACTTCTCGGTTTTTGTTCGCTTTCTAACCTTTCCTTTGGATAAATAGAAGTGCGGTGGCGACTCGAATTGTATGCTTACTTTTGATTTAGTCAATAAATCTAAAGGTAATGAATACCCCGCTATAGTTGGTACGTAGGCACAAGTCCGAAGGTCTTGTCAAACAAAATAATATAATCAATGAATTCTTTTCTCATTCCCACACTCTGTTTTTCTCAAACATCTTTTATACCAAACACACATGCACACATAAAAAGGGCTCCCTAGGAGTACCTATGACACTTTGGGTCCTAACACCTTCCCTCTGTGTAACCAACCCCCTTACCTGTAATCTCTGGCATTTTATTAGTTTTGATTTGAAAACTTCTTAGCTTTGGATTTTTTTCGTACTTTTCCCTTTTCCTTTGGAAACAATAAAAGCGCGGTGGCGAATCTGGTTTTACTAACGCCAAGTTGATCCATAGCTTGATGGTCACGAATTTACCGATACAGAAATTAAGTGGCGACTCTGCTGGGGAGTAGTCCTCAGTGGCTTTAGCCTACTTTTTTGTGTGTATATATTTGTATATTTGTTGTTTGTCTATTTGTTTGTATGATATAATCTGTCTGTTATGCTTGGTGATCTCTGAGTGGTGAGATAAGTTCTAACCCAAACTGGAGTGAAATTAAGATAGGAGGATGGTATAATCATGTTCAACTTGTTTGGAGTAGCCCTTAACCAGTTGGCTTGAGACCCATCTACTCAGTGGAGACCCTTTTGGAGTTACTAATGTCACACAAGTTATTTATGTTTAGGCATTACTTTCTCCGATTTGGGGTCCGAGAAGCTGAGGACCGTAGAAGATTTAACCCAACCTGGCCCATTTAGGACGTAGTGCGGAGTTTGTTCAAGTGTAGACCTGATAATAGTTGTTACCTGATACTACACTCAGACGAGTTTCTCTTGAGAATATTATGGGTTGATGAGTCAGTCATCCTAACCTATAATATCTGATAGATGGGATTAAGACTCTAGGAACTTTTGTAGAACATGATCTACAGGTTTTTATCCTTAGTACACTCCTTTGTTCTTAACCTGAGTCCATGCTCGTGACTCACAACAAACCCTTTGATTCTCAGTTGACCCGATCAAGTCTCATCAATATCAATGGAACTTGGGTGTTGATAAGGTGAAAACCATAATCCACCAAAATGGATGATTGATCTTGATGATGACTTGATCCATCCCTTGACCCTCGTTTGTGTTTGCCTTATGTGTGATCCCTTGTGTGTGATTGTTGCATTCATGCATACATGTGCATCATAACATTCATCACAGAAAAATAAATTTCAAGGAACTGAGGTCTTGTTTGCAAATATTTTCAGACCATGGATTATGGACGAAGGAACACTAAGAAGTAGTGTTTCAGATGTCCTGATTTGAAAGAGCTAAGGAAGTTGTCATCCTTTATATTAGATCCCTTGGACTTCAAGCAACGCCATGGGAAGCTTTTATCTGTGTTATCTGCTGAAGTGGTTGAAGGACTTCTGAGCGTTTTGGTTCAATTTTATGACCCTCTCTATCGGTGCTTCACTTTTACCGACTATCAACTTATACCCACGCTGGAGGAGTATGCTCATCTCTTGAGTATACCCGTATTTGACAAGGTACCTTTTAGTGAATTGGAGGAGATCCTGAGATCTCATATCAAAGCTGAAGCTCTTCATCTGAAGAAATCTGAGATTGATGCTCATTTGGTGAAGAACGGAGGTATTCTTGGGTTGACTTCTGAGTTCCTCATTGGTAAAGCTACTGTTTTTGCTCAAGTCGATAGTATGGATGCTTTTGAAGCCATATTTGTATTGCTCATCTATGGTTTAGCTTTATTCCCTAACATTGACGATTTTGTTGATGTTAACGCCATTAGAATCTTCTTGATTGGAAATCATGTTCCTACTCTGTTGGGTGACATGTATTTCTTGTTGCATTTGAGGAATTCTAAAGGTGGTGGAACTATTGTGTGTTGTGTTCGTCTTCTGTACAAGTGGTTTATTTCTCACTTGCCTCAGACGCCTACTTTCTTGGAGAACAAGCAACATCTACGGTGGTCTCAGAGACTTATGTCTCTCACTAATGATAATATTGTTTGGTATGATTCTGCATTAAGTAGCTTGGATATTATTGGCAGTTGTGGTGAATTCTCTAATGTGCCTCTCATTGGTACACAAGGAGGAATCAATAACAACCCTGCTTCGGCTCATCGTCAACTTGGGTTCCCCTTGAAAGATAAACCTAATAGCACCTAGTTAGAAGGTCTATTTTATCAAGAGGGTAAAGATCCCCAACATTTTAAGCAAAGTATGCTACGTGCTTGGCATAATATGCATATGAAGGGAAGATCTGAGCTTGGTCCGTACAACAGTGTAGCTTTGGAAGCTTACACTATTTGGGTGAAGAAGAGAGCTTTGGAGCTAAAGATGATGTATGCTTGTGAAAGACCTATGTCTTTGGTAGTGGCTGAGCCATCAACTCTCCTTAACCAAGATGTAGAGGAGTTAGAAGACGCACTCACCAAGATGAAGCAAGAAAAAGATATGTGGGAAGAGAGGTTCAATGCTTTGATTCGAAAGCATGAAAAGTTGCAGCTTGAGTCAAAAGACAAGGATGAATTTATTGAGATTCTTGAGGATCGAGTAGTGAAGAGACATAAAGAGCCAGAGGGTCTACCTTCCTCTAGTATGACTCACCGTTATAACAGTCGTGCTAATAAACTAATAATCATGGAGCATCTAAAGCAAGAGAACCGAGAGCTGAAGGACGAGATCGCCAGATTAACGGCGCTGATCGAATCTGTCATTGTTGCACAAAATCAATCTTCACCAACTCCTGCAACTCCTCCTCCTCAAAGAACTGACATTTTTGAGGTTGCTACCTCAATTGTTCATGTTGCTTCCAATCAATCTATTCCCTCTATGACTGCTGGATTCCTTTAGGGAATGCCATCAAACTTTATGCCAAAAGGGTATGCATCCACATTTGTTTCTTTACCGACATCTAGCCCGGACATGTCAATGCCACCTCATGTTGTTCACACTATGCCTCGTGTTGAGGACACTATTTACCACTCTGAGTCGTCTGAGGGTCCAGATGTGTATGAGAAGATGGATGAAATGAAAGATTAATTCCTCGAGCTGCACAAAGAGTTGAAGACTCTGAGAGGGAAAGATTTATTTGGGAAGAGTGTTGTTGAACTCTCCCTGGTCCCTAATGTTAAGATCCCGATGAAGTTCAAGGTCCCCGACTTTGAAAAGTACAAAGGGAATACTTACCCGCTTACGCAAGAAAAATGTCTACTCAGACTGCTAATAATCAGTTGCTGATTCACTATTTCCAAGACAATTTGACTGGAGCTGCTTTGAGATGGTACATGGGTTTAGATAGTACAAGCATACGTACTTTCAACGACTTAGGTGAGACCTTTGTCAAGCAGTACAAGTACAACGTGGATATGTCTCCTGATAGAGACCATCTGAGGTCTATGTCTCAGAAAGATAAGGAGACATTCAAAGAGTATGGCCAGAGATGGAGAGAACTGGCTGCCCAGATTAGTCCACCTTTGGAAGAGAAAGAAATGACAAAGATCTTCTTGAAGATGATGAGTTCATTTTATTACGAACGTATGACTACGAGTGCCTCTAATGATTTTACCAAAATGGTAAATATGGGGATGAGGCTAGAAGAATGAGTCTGTGAAGGACGTTTGTCTAAAGAAGAAGCATCATCCAGCAAGAAGTATGGTGGGAGTTTCTCCAAGAGGAAGGAGGAGAAACTAATTTAGTGTCAGTAGGGAGGCAAAGGAGGCCTCATGTCAGAAAGAGTTCCCAACCTCGTCAACATCAACACCATGTTTCATCAGTAATTCCTGTATTTCCCAACAATTCTAATCAATCAGTTCCGATTCAGCAATAACAATATCAACAACAACCGTAACAAAGAGCCAACTACAACAACAACAATAATCATCAACAAAACTTTGAGAGGAAGAAGGTATCCTTTGACCCTATTCCTATGTCTTATGTAGAATTGTACCCGTCATTGGTCCTCAAAAATTTGATCCAACCAAGAAATCCTCCGCAAATTCCCGAGCCACTTCCATGGTGGTTCAAACCTGATTTACACTGTGCTTTTCACCAGGGAGCCCCTGGTCATGACATAGAAAACTACTATCCATTAAAATACTAAGTTCAAAAGCTTGTGAAGAGTGGAATGGTGTCCTTTGAGGACAGAGCACCAAATGTGAAAGCTAATCCATTTCCTGCTCGTGGTAATGCTACTGTCAACATGGTCGATGGTTGTCTAGGGAATTTCCGAGTTTTTGATGTGCGACGTATCCGTAGGTCGTTGGTAGAAATGCATAGAACCTTGTATTCAATCAGTGATTGTGAACATGACCATGATGGTTGTGCAATCTGCAGTGTGAACCCCCGTGGGTGTATGATTGTCAAGAGGGATATCCATAAGTTGATGTATGAGAATGTAATCCAGATTTAACAGTCGAGGGATATAGATGATGTGAATATGATTGTGCCAGTGTTTAAGACTCTTGAGCAGGTAGTTATCCAGTTTGATAGTAGCAACAACAACAATGTCAATAGATCGGTATCGCTGTTGGTTATACGGTTAGCAAGCCCTAATCCATATGCATCCGATAAAGTTATGCCATATCAATACAATGCCATTATGATTAAAAATGGTCAAGAGGTTCCTCTACTAGTTACAGACTCAGTGGTGAATGTTGCAGATATTACGAAGGTGACCCGTAGTGGTCGTGTATTTGGTCTGGTGTTCCCAAAAGAAGTAGAAGATGTTTCCTCAGGTAAGAAGGCAGAGATTACTGTAGTGAATTCGGTTAGTACTCCAATGTGTCAGTCTAGTGAATCCATCAAATTGAAGACTAATGATGATGATGAAGTGTTAAAGTTAATCAAAAGAAGTGAATTCAATGTTGTAGAGCAGTTGCTCCAGACGCCGTCCAAGATCTTCATGCTATCACAGCTGATGAATTCTGAAGCACATAGGGAGGCATTGTAGAAAGTGTTGGAACATGCTTACGTAAAGCATGATGTGACCGTGGATCAGTTTGACCACATAGTTGCACTCATTACTTCTTGTAATAATTTGGCGCTGCACATTTCAATGAGTTGCAAGGAGGACTGATCAGTCACCATTTGCATTAAGTTTTCGTTACTGATCCGACAAGAAACCGAGGCTTTTGAAACACTGTGCAAGCATTTTTGATACTTTTCGAGTTAGTTTTACTTCCAGTATTATATTTAAGCACTTTTAGTCATTGTTATATTTTAATTATATTTTCATGATTTTATGCATGGGATAGTTGTGTTTTCGCCCGACAGGTCCAGGTAGAAGAACCAGGGAACTCAGAACGAGACAATGCGAGATTCCAGCAAGCAGAGGAGCAGAAAACCCCGGTACACGATGCCTGACACAGCCACCGTGTCACCTGACACGAGCCGTGTCAGGAAAGGCAGGACGTGTTGAAGAAAATAGTGGCCTGACACGGCCACCCGTGTCAGGCACCTCAACCAGCCGTGTCACCCCATGCTGGGGGCGTGTCAGCCAAGACAGTAGGCTGATACGACCACCCGTGTCAGCCCAAGCCCAAAAATTCAGTTTTCTCGTGTTTTTGTTCGTCGGGCTTTTTCAGAGATATTTTTGAACATGTCCAACTACTGCTTGGAATTTTCACTATAAAAGACGACCTTCTACCAAAGGAAAAATCAGCTTGGCATACAACAAAATACAGTACTATGAAGCAATCAAGTATTACAGAGATCAAGGCATTCGAAGAGCTGAAGGTTTTCATGAGCGGGAGCGATTGAAGATCAAAGTCATCCAATTACGTTTAATGTATAATTTTTATCTTGAATTTGTTTTAAACAATATGAGTAGCTAAACTCCCCAATGCTAGGGGGTGTCCCTGATTTAGACTTGTAATGAATTTGAGTTTACATTTGCATTTATAATATTGTTTTTACGGTAACCTTTTGATGTGTTTATTGCTTTCTCTTTCGGACCAATTGAGATTGATTTGTGGTTATCAATTAGGTTGGACCGACATTGATAAGATTTTCATAAGGTTACTCTACAGTAGATATCACCTATGACTAGGGATACCCTGTATCAACCAGAGTATTCTTGATATTATAAAAGCTTAACTTCACCCTAATTGGCTATGTACATAGAAATTAGGATAGATTGATTAAAGGTTTTCTCACCAAGGACTTGAGAGAAAATACCCTTAAGAACTGGTAGTAATTGATATTTGTTGATGCAATAGTGACTCAAATTTGTTACAGGGATAAATCATACACCTTCCCTGACATTGTTCCTTTTTCTCTATAAACCCTTATTTTCATTCTTCTTTGCCTTTACTTTTATTATTATATTTTTACACCTAAAAACCAAATTAATACTTTTTGTTTAACTGAATGATAATTTAAACTCAATATTGACTTGCAGTCCTTGAGATCGACATTCAGGGAATTTCCCCATTATTACTATAAAAGGAAAAATAGTACACTTGCTATTTTCTCGATCAAGTTTTTGACGCCGTTGCCGGGGACTGCCAAAATATAGAGTTTAATTTTAAGTTCAATTAAAATTTTGTTGCTCTGCAATAAAATTATTTTTCCTTCATTTATATATTTTCATTCAATAATCTGTGTATGCGAGGATAACCCTCAACGAAATTTCTTTTTGACGCAGAAATTTAGAGAACCCTTCATCGGAGACGTAGAAACGCTAGATTGGATTCCAAAGAAGAAGCTCCCTCTGATCACTCAGATTCAGAAAAGAAACTATGGCTGAAATTCCTCCAGTTCCACCGCCTCCACCTCTGGAAAGACTCCTAGGTGACTATGGAAGGGAAAATGCACCGGGTGGTAGATTGACCATTGTCAACCAACTGGTGAATGTGACAAATTTTCAACTACATCCTAGCACAATCAATAAACTTGAGAGAAAATCTTTCACCGGAAAGGTTAATGAAGATGCCAACAAGCACCTGCAGAGATTCTTGACCATGAGTACTACTTTGAAAATTGATGGTCATACTGATGAAGCAAAAATATTAAGAATGTTCCCGTTCACTTTAGCTGAAGATACAGAAGAATGGTTATACTCTCTTCCAGCTGGCAGTATCACATCATGGGAAGAGTGTCGCAACACGAAAAACAACCGGCGGAAAAAAACTGTTTACAGAGCCGCCACCAACGCTATTCATCCTATGACGGAAAGGAAGCGCAGGACTAACCTAAGAAAGGGAAAGGAATGGTCTTATGACCAGAGAATGCCAGGTACGGGAGTCGGTTACGCAAGGGGAAGGTATTAGCACCCCTCACGTCCGTCGTACTCGACGGGATCCACGCTCAAAAGAATAGGAAAATAATAGAATAAGGTTGCTAATAAACTGCTCAAAGAAATTGCACAAACTGGAATAATAAAACAGGTGAAAGAAGATGGAGGAAGGGACTCGGCAGAATGTCGCGTCCTAGGCCTACGTAGTTCGTCAGAAACAAACATCAGAGTCAACGTAGTTCGGGGAAAAGGGAGACATGCTCGCTAAGACATCGCGTCCTATGCCTACGTATCTTCTCTATCCAGAGAAGAATCAGAGCACCTGTAGCTCGGCTAACGCACTCCGGAATAAAACACCACAGAGAGACGCTGAGACGTCAAAAGAAACACTCAAAAGGAAACAGAATGCCAATACATGGGCTTATATCCGACTCCAAACAAACAACACAAACAAGGAAACAGAATGCCAATATATGGACTTACATCCGACTCCTAACAACAACCAAACAAAAGGAAACAGAATGCCATTACATGGACTTACATCCGACTCCTAACAACAACCAAACAAAAGGAAACAGAATGCCAATACATGGGCTTACATCCGACTCCTAACAAGAAGCAATCGCTAACCCGCGAACACCAAAGGAAAAGGTTATCAGAATGAACCCCAAATGAGTAACCCAATGACGGGTGAACACACACAAAAAGAAAAAGGGTGCCCGGAGAGATTTCGCCCAATCTCCTACCTACGTATCTCTTCTGGTATGAGAATCAAGGCGACGTAGTTCCCCTTAACAGGGGTACAACACTCTCCTAACCAGAGACCAGGGAAACAACAAACTAAATATGGAGACTAGAGCTCGAGCCTACTAGTTGTCATGCAAACAATAATCCCTAAGTTGAGGTCTCTAACATGCATCCTACTTCCTCAGAAGTCAATCGAACAACTCCTACAGAAATGGAGATGAGAAGAGGAAAACAGATAAACACACTAACATAAGTGAACAAGCATCACACACTATATCCACACAAGAGGCCCAAACAATGGGTAGGCTTTAGTCAAGAGGGGTCATATCAACCTCGACAAACAAGCCAAACTGTACAAAGGTAGTTTGTAGCTCTTAACCACTAACATTGAGAGTTAGGGTGAAGCTGATCAAAGATGGAAATGAGGATGAGACCTCATGCTCATAACCCTGGCCAGGGTAAGCTCAAATCAAAGAAAGAGTGGGGATCCAGAAAGAGGGACCCTATTCCACTTGACAGACACTGGACAAAGATCTTGGGTTCATGTTCAAGAGCATCAGCACGTAGTGCGAGCATAATGAACGACTCACTGAATAACGGGGGATTGATTGCTAATCCCTTCTATCCTTCAATTTCCTCTTCACTTAGGAGGACTTATCAAGTAACATGCCTCACTTGGAGGTCTTTGGCACAATCTGTAAACAAACACAAACAGAGCCTCTTAAGGAGGACTTCAGCCAGCAAAATGCCTGCCAAAAAGTTGACAGGACTTCCAGACTACATGGAGTAAGAAAGTAGCTACCTAAGTGGTGTGTCAACCACAATCCAAAGCTCAAGCAAGAGCTAAAAGCTAGCAACTAATGTACCTGTACAAAAGCTAAACAGTAAATATCTCACACAACCAATCAGAAAACAAACAGACAAATAGTCCAACTGATACACAATTCAATGAGCAATGGTCAAGCATTCAAATGAGGCAATGAGCTCAACACATCAACTTAAATCCCTACAAAACACAAAGAAGTTAGAACACAATCCAATTTTCATCTCAAAAGGTGAGAAACTCAACCATTAAGGCTAAAGGTCCAAACCTGAAACACAAGTCAAGGTTAGTTCATGTACAAAACACTAGTACAAAGACTAGGTCCAAAACCAAACCAAATTATCAAAACAGAAGTCAATCTTTCACATATTGCACATTCAAACATGTCACAAAATGTCCTCAAAAGGACCAACATCAATTCATAAAGCAAAGGCATCAAATGATCAATGTAAAGCAAAGGCAAGCAAAGGTGCACAAAATGGACATCCAAATTAGAAAATCCAAATCAAAACAGAAATGCATCCAATGGCCTTGCGATTTTTTATGCAAGCTACTCATATTATGAACAAACATCATGCAAAAAATTAGCTCCAGTAGAGTTCAAATGATAGGTGAACAAAAATGCACAAAATAAATGCCAAAAATGTGACACAAATTGTCACATTATATCTTCATGTGTCAAAAGCATTGAATACAAATGATAAAAAATTCAGACCAGAGCTCAAAAAATCATATCACATGTGAAGATAAATCCTATGAAAATTCAGATCAATTGGATCAACACATAGCATTTCACATG
Organism: Lathyrus oleraceus; assembly: GCF_024323335.1. Taxonomy (NCBI): domain Eukaryota; kingdom Viridiplantae; phylum Streptophyta; class Magnoliopsida; order Fabales; family Fabaceae; genus Lathyrus; species Lathyrus oleraceus. Next base: position 292,600,919 of record NC_066580.1, read on the forward strand.
GCATTGAACATAACATATCAATTAAGCACAACATGGATTCAAAAATTCCAAAATAAAATTCTAGAAATAAACAAATCATGAAATTAATCCTATAAAAAACTAGACATTAAAACAGAAATATGAAAAAAAATTGGAGTCAATTTGGAGCATTTTACTATTTTTAATGATTAAAACAAAATGACAAAATAATATGAAATAATATGAAAATAAAGGAGGGAAATGAAAATTTGAATTAAATCAGCAATGTTCACAACCAAGGATCGAACACATGCATTAAGGATCAATGGCGCTCAAAGTGAAACGTTGCGTTTCACTTAATGACATGGCAGCCACGCAGCAAGTCAACAACACGCAAGCATGGTCAAACAAATGAGAACCAATGGAATGGACATGTAAGCGCATCATCAGCATCCAACTCAGTTAAATGAAACGACGCGTTTCATTTGATGATTCATCATGCACACACAGCAATTCAAACACATGTGGCTCGGTCAAGCGAATCTCAGTCAATGGAATGGACAACGCAAGCAATGACATGGCGAACACATAGGACTAAAACCCTAACAGTTGCAGAGACGCCGGAGCCAAGCTCCGGTCGTCTTCTCCGGCCAACCAGGCGGCGGAGCTCACAAATTTTTTCCAGATTTGCATGAACCTTATACCGTTCGAAAGATCTCTCAACATACATCTCAAATCTATAATCAAAACATCCTAATTCTTCCTAACATGCACGGATCGAGCAAAAACTTTATCAACATCAAAACTTTAATTCATCACCACATGCTCATTTCTCATCCATTTTCGAATCTAATCCTATCAGCATGTTCAGCAAAGCAAGATCTACACAATCATATCAAGAAATTGGCAAAAGGAGGTGATGAAATTTCAACTTACTTGAACTGCAGTGCTATGAACTCGTGTCCTCAGGCTCTCACAATCTCCAGATCTACTCCTCTATGCTTGACTAGAAGCTTTGTGCAAGAAACAGCAGCTGAAACCACCTAAATTCACTTCAATTTCAGAAATCCATTGACATGTAAGTGCACTTGTTCTGCTCGAAACTGGACTGAATTCTTCAAAATAAGGGATGGATCTTGCTCAGTGATGGATGATGATCAAGATTATGCAAATAAATTTGGTGTTTATCTAGAGAAATTAGCAAATTCGAAGAGAGAAAAAATGGAGAGTTTCTTGAATTTGGATCTGAAAAGTTAGTTATGGTTGTTACAATTAGGGTTTGGCTATTTATATGATGTGTTAATGATGCTGAAATCACAATTAGGCAATGGCTAAACATGATTAGGGAAAAATAAGGCAATATGCAAAAAATGCAAATGTGAAGCTCATGCACATGCTACACATGAACAGTGCCCATGCAAGCTTGAAATCCATTTAAAATCAACCTATAATCAACATGGAATGGTTAAATTGCTTGTAGCTTAAGCCAATTTTGAATAGTGAGATTTCCCTCCAAAATGCACATGTGAGAAATGATGATCATACAAGCTTCTCCCATGCATGGAAATGGTTCATTTGAAAAGTATTGGTCATGAGGAGTATTTTGCAAAAAGAATGGACCAAATTGGAGTTTTGTATCAAAAGTTATGTCACTTTGAACTTCCATGTATACTTTGTGATCATTTGGCCATAACTTCTCAACCAATCATCATATGGACATGATTTAGGTCTTTTTGGAAATAGGAGACAAAGATCTTCAAATTTCATGTTCACCAAAAATCCACTTGAAGTTTCTTTGATGTTGATAAGTCAAGTTGAATGTGGACCAGAAACTTGCCATTTTTGGAAACTTAAAATTACAGGTCATTTTCCATTTTTGGAAACTTTTGCCATGACTTCAAAATCTTCAAGATAGATGTTTAAAATGACAAATGGACCTCCTTTGAACATGATTGAGGTGTCTCAACTCATTTCTCTACCTCATAGCCCTCAGTTGACTGCATAGTTGACCTTTTGGTCCACAGATGACCTTGAAATGCCCTGATCAGCTTGAGCCTCCACCACTTGGGGAAATTGCTCAAAAATGAAACCCTAGCTCATGTAAGCTCCTCATAACAATCATGTGATCCTCATCCCAATAAAATACCTCATCTCCTTGAGCAACCCTGGTTGGAAGAAAGGCACTAATTAGGGTTGACCAGAGGTCACAACCCTAATCTAGAGGAACCTGAGGATAAACTCTGCAACTTTTGATGATGATAGAACCATGATGATGGTAGTATATCCTTGCAAATAAGATAATGCTCAAGACCTATGAAGGATCAGGAAACCCTAATTGAACTGCAAACCCTCAGATGGTTGATCATCAATCCATAGAGACCCTCAGGCTCGAATCATGCAACTTCTCCATCTTCTGAAAAGACTTTGGAGGATGACTTTCTTATTTCACATGAGATGCAAAAATGCAATGCCTAATGCTCTAAAATATGAAATGAAATATGTCAAACTAGTCTCAAGAATAGGAGGGCAAATTTTGAGGTGTTACAGTTGCCCCTATTCAATCCACTGTGAACCTGTCGATATGAACAGCCTCGGCTTTTAGATGATCAGGATGAAGAGTGATTGAATACCAAGAACAGACGAACAATTTTCTCTCCGCTGGGAATTATTATTATTTTTTTGCTTTTTCTTGAACCCCAAAACTTCTTTGGTTTTTTTTTTTGCTTTTCTTGAACCCCAGAATTTTTCGCGCGAGTGATCCCCGATCACCGCATTTGAACCCCGACAACTTCATGTCATTCTTGCTTCCAAACAATGAACCCCATTCTCCATTTGAACCCCAGTCGCCTGACGATAACTCGCGATCTTCGTTGTGAACCCCATTCTCCAGAAAACACCCCGTGTCTCCTTTTCTCCATTTGAACCTCGTTCTCCATTTGAACCCCGTACTAATTCCGTTGGCAACGCCGGAAATAACACCAACCACGACTCTGACAACGACATATCAGAGGGTATACCTTCACAAAAGGAAGGTAACATGTGCGTTTCTTCCTCGGAAGACACCCATAACGACTTTTGTTGGCCTCAGCCAAAGTCTAAGGTCACACATGATCAGAAGACAATCCTGAGGACCTCATCCCGGATACAATCTTCAATTCCAGTTGAACCACGTTCTCTAGAAAATGCCCAGCACTTCCTTTTCTCCATTTGAACCCCAATTTTCGCGCTGATCGCGTAACGTTCTCCGATCTTTATTTCCATCTCCGCCCGACGGAAATTTTCCTCCAATATCGCACTACTGGTGAATATTGTTGATCCAACGTCCCGATGCTTAAACTCCTCAGAGTAACATCTTCACCAACCAGCAAAACCAATTTTCAAACGGTAACCACGGCTCGAGAGTAGTTTATGCTTGCAATGCTGATGCATGAGTTTTTACAGCGTAATGCTCCATAACCATGGAAATGCTACGCAATGAGTTATGCAATATGCTATGCTCTTCTAAATGATGAATGTATAAAAAGCATCCCCCTCAGGGGACGACACGAGCCATTCTGCTGAGGAACTCGATATCTCTCAAATCTCCAACCCTGCTTGGGGATAACACCGTTGTTGGGGAAAGGACAACCCTTACTAGGGATGACCTCCACTGAACCCGATCCGCTTGGGGACTTCGCTGGGGAAACAGCTACCTTCATACTTGCCCGGGGAATAACAATCTCAACCCTGCTAGGGGAAACAAAAACTTTCAGGCCTGGCTGCCGAAGAAATACCGATCTCGAACCAGCCGGTCACCCCATGCCAGGGGCGTGTCAGCCAGGACAGTAGGCTGACACGGGCCGTGTCAGCCCAAGCCCAAAAATTCAGTTTTCTTGGGCTTTTGTTCGTCGGGCTTTTTCAGAGATATTTTTGGACATGTCCAACTGCTGCTTGGAATTTTCACTATAAAAGTGGACCTTCTGCCAAGGGAAAAATCAGCTTGGAATACGAAAAAATACATTATTGTGAAGCAATCAAGTATTTCAGAGATCAAGGCATTTGGAGAGCTGAAGGTTTTCATGAGCGGGAGCTATTGAAGATAAAAGTCATCCAATTACTTGTAATGTGTAATTTTCATCTTGAATTTGTTTTAAACAATATGAGTAGCTAAACCCCCCAATGCTAGGGGGTGTCCCTGATTTAGACTTGTAACAACTTTAAGTTTACATTTGCATTTATAATATTGTTTTTACGGTAACCTTTCGATGTGTTTATTGCTTTCTCTTTCGGACCAATCGAGATTGATTTGTGGTTATCAATTAGGCTGGACCACCACTGATAAGGTTTTCATAAGGTTACTCTACAATAGATATCACCTAGGACTAGGGATACCTTGTATGAACCAGAGTATTCTTGATATTATAAAAGCTTAACTTCACCCTAATTGGCTATGGACATAGAAATTAGGGTAGATTGATTAAAGGTTTTCTCACCAAGGACTTGGAAGAAAATACCCTTAGGAACTGGTAGTAATTGATATTTGTTGATGGAATGGTGACTCAAAGTTGTTACAGGGATAAATCATACATCTTCCCTGGCATTGTTCCTTTTTCTCTATAAACCCTTATTTTCATTCTTCTTTGCCTTTACTTTTATTATTATATTTTTACACCTAAAAACCAAATTAGTACTTTTTGTTTAATTGAATGATAATTTAAACTCAATATTGACTTGCAGTCCTTGAGATCGACTTTCGGGGAATTTCCCCATTATTACTATAAAAGGCAAAATAGTACACTTGCTATTTTCCCGATTAAGGACACTATATCCAATATGTTGGTTGACACTGGGTCATTATTGAATGTGCTTGGGAAATTAACTTTGTCAAGACTTTCTTACCAAGGTGCCCCAATGAGGTACAACGGCGTAATTGTCAAGGCGTTCGACGGTTCTCGTAAAACTATGATTGGTGAAGTGAACCTTCTAGTGAAGATAGGTCTGAGTGATTTCTAAATTACTTTCTAGGTAATGGATATCCACCCAGCCTACAGTTGCTTGTTGGGAAGGCCATGGATTCATGAAGGAGGAGTTGTGACGTCTACTCTACACCAAAAGTTGAAATTTGTGAAGAACGACAAGCTTGTCGTTGTTGGTGAAGAGAAGACATTGTTAGTGAGCCATTTGTCATCTTTCACATATGTTGATGCTGAGGAGGAGTTTGTAACTCCGTTCTAAGCCTTATCTATTGCTGATGAAATGAAGAAAACTGGGGCACCCATGTCTTCTTTGAAAGATGCACAAGAGGCCATTCTGACTGGCAGTATTGACAAATGGGGCTGTATGGTGAAGATTTCCGAGAACATGAATAAAGTCGGATTGGGTTTTTAACCAGGGCCGTTTAGCACCAGGGCTGAAGTTGTGCAACCAAGTTTCCGCAGTGGAGGGTTCATTCATGGGAATGATCAACACTCAGTTGTTGTAATCGAAGACGATGGTGATGAAGACGAAGCTTGCGCCAACTTTGTTACGCATGGCCAGACTTGCAACAACTGGGTTGCTGTTGATGTTCCTGTTTCCATTCATCATTCTAAGTAATTTTTTTGTTGTTATTTTTAAGAAAAATCCTTCTCATATGCCTAAGGGAGAAGTGAACATTGTTGGGCATTTTCCTGATTATCATTAATAAAATACAATTTTATTCATCTATATCTATGATGTTTTATTTTTACGTTTTGCTTTTCTGAAAATGGTAATCACAAAAAACATAAACAAATAATAATCTGTCCACCTGTATAATATTTGTTTGCACTCCATTTCTCTAAAATCAAAATATCAAATGATCCTACTCCCTCTCCAAACTTTGATTTCCCTGTGTTTGAAGTTGAGGAAGAGATTGATGATGAAGAAGTATCTGATGAGTTATCTCATTTGCTTGAGCATGAGGAAAAATCCATTCAGCCATTTGAAGAGCAGATTGAACTGGTCAACTTGGATTCCGATGATGATGTGAAGGAAGTCAAGATTGGGTCTCAACTGTGTCCAGAAGCTAAGAAGGGGTTGATTGATCTTCTTCGAGATTATTTTGATGTGTTTTCTTGGTCCTATCAAGACATGCCTAGGTTGGATTCTGAGATTGTGGAGCATAGATTATTGTTGAAGCCAAACTGACCTCCAGTCAAGCAGAAGTTGAGAAGAACGCATCCTGATATGGCAATGAAGATCAAAGAGGAAGTGCATAAGCAAATTGACGCTGGTTTTCTTGTAACCTCCGAGTATCCGCAGTGGGTTTCCAATATTGTGCATGTTCCGAAGAAGGATGTAAAAGTCCGTATGTGTTGATTATAGAGATTTGAACAAAGCTAGTCCGAAACATAACTTTCCTCTGCCACACATTGACATGTTGGTAGACAATACAACTAAATTCAAATTCTTTTCATTTATGGACGGATTTTTCGGTTATAATCAAATCAAGATGGCACCTGAAGATAGGGAGAAGACCACATTCATTACGCCCTGGGGAACATTATGTTATAAAGTGATGCCTTTAGGTTTAAAGAATGCTGGTGCAACATACCAGAGAGCTATGACCACTCTTTTTCATGATATGATGCATAAAGATATTGAATTTTATGTTGATGATATGATTGCTAAATCAAGTGATGAAGAAGAGCATGTTGAGCATTTGTTAAAGTTATTCCAGCGTTTGAGAAAGTATAAACTCCGCTTGAATCCCAATAAGTGTACTTTTGGTGTTCATTCTAGTAAGTTGTTGGGCTTTATTGTCAGCGAGAAGGGTATTGAAGTTGATCCTACAAGGTCAAAGCAATACAATAAAATGCCTACGCCCAAGACTGAGAAGTAAGTCAGAGGTTTTCTCGGCCGCTTGAACTATATCTCAAAATTTATATCGCATATGATTGCCACTTGTGCGCCAATTTTCAAGCTTCTTCAGAAAGATCAGTCTTGTGATCGGACCGAAGATTGCCAGAAAGCTTTTGATAGTATCAAAGAATATCTGCTTGAGCCTCCGAATTTGTCTTCGCCTGTTGAAGGAAGACCCTTGATCATGTATCTGACTGTCCTTGATTAGAGTATGGGTTGTGTTCTTGGTCAGCAAGATGAATCTGGAAAGAAAGAATATACATTTTACTACCTCAGTAAGAATTTTACCGACTGTGAGACTCGGCATTCTATGCTTGAAAAGACATGATGCACATTGGCCTGGGCTGTTAAGCGTCTGCGCCAATATATGTTGAATCATACCACTTGGTTGATATCCAAAATGGATCCAATTAAGTACATTTTTGAGAAGCCTGCCTTAACTGGGAGGATCTCCTGTTGGCAGATGTTATTATCTGAGTATGATATTGAATGCCGATCTCAAAAATCTATCAAAGGTACTGTCTTGGCTGACCATTTGGCTCACCAACCTATTGAAGATTACCAGTCAATGCAATATGATATCCCCGACGAAGAGATTTTATACTTGAAGATGAAAGATTGTGATGAACCATTGCTTGAAGAAGGGATAGAACCTGGTTCCTGTTGGGGCATGGCATTTGATGGAGCTGTTAATTCATATGGTAATGGCATTGAGGCAGTGATTATTACTCCTCAAGGCACTCATTTTCCGCTTACAGCTAGATTAACTTTCAAGTGTACAAACAATATGGCTGAGTATGAAGCTTGCATTATGGGGCTTGAAGAGGCCATTAATATCAGAATGAAATATCTTGACGTCCATGGAGATTCAGCTTTGGTTGTGAATCAGATCAAAGGTGAATGGGAGACGAATCAACCCGGTTTGATACCATATAGACACTATGCGAGGAGGATTTCAATTTTCTTTACAAAGGTTGAGTTTCATCATATCCCTCGAGATGAAAACCGGATGGCAAATGCTCTTGCAACATTGGCTTCCATGATTGTGGTGAAATTTTGGAATGAAGTTCCCAAATTGATTGTGATGCGTCTTGACAGGCCAACTCATGTGTTTGCTGTTGAAGAAGTCAAAGATGAAAAGTTATGGTATTTTGACATCAAATGTTCTCTCCAAAGTTAGACTTACCCGCCTGGGCATCGTTGAAAGATAAGAAGACTTTGAGAAGATTAGCTGGCAACTTCTACCTGAATGTTGATGTGCTTTACAAGAGAAACTTCGATATGGTTTTGCTTAGATACATGGATAGACACGAAGCAAACCTATTGATGATTGAAGTCCATGAAGGTTCCTTTGGTACTCATTCTAATGGACATGTTATGGCAAAGAAGATGTTGAGAGCAGGTTACTATTGGATGACAATGGAATCTGATTATTGCAAGTTTGTGAAGAGATGCCACAAGTGTCAAATTTATGCAGATAAAATTCATGTTCCTCTGACACTACTAAATGTCATTTCCTCTCCATGGCCCTTCTCCAAGTGGGTGTAGCGGGGTATTCGTTAACATTAGAGATATTGACTAAATTCAAGGTAAATCATACAAGTCGAGTCGCCACCGCACTTCTATTTATCCAAAGGAATGGTTAGAAAGCGAACAAAAACCTAAAAGTTTTATCGAATCAAAAACTAGTAAAAGAGAGTCAGAGATCTGAGTAAGGGGGTTGGTTATGCAATGGGAAGGTGTTAGGAACCCAAAATATCCTAGGTACTCCTAGGGAGCCCTTTTCATACTTGTTGCAAGGTTGTTGTCTTGTGAAAATTTATTTGTGCAAACATGATTGAAGAGATGAGAAGAGAATATACAAGTTTATTTACATTTTTGTGTTTGGATGGATAAACCCATTGCCTACGTACCATCTTAAAAAAAGATTAGGATCAAAACCTCGTAGTTTAGGGTAAAAATCTCAAAACAAGTTGGTGAATTGATTGGTCCAAAAGCCTTAAGGTCTTTTGTTATCAAAGGGAGAAAACTCAACCTAAAAACCACAAATCCACCATGTGAGGATAGCTTCAATATGCTAGTGAGGGGTTAACCCTATAATAAGCATGGAAGACTCATTGTCCATCACTAAGGATATAGGTGAGTATTACATCTGCCACAAAGATAACTCAAACCTAATAACTAAAGGTTATGAAAAAGTTTGGATTAGAAGGTGGCCATTGAAACCACAAAAACACATTTGAATGGGTTATATTTACCAATTAGAAGTATATACAAAATGGTCAAAGTGGACTTAAAGATTCAATTCAAAATAAGTGTTATGAAAAGAAAGTTTGAAAAAATCAAAAGCATAAGGCTTAAGTTTCTAATGTTAAAAAAAATGTTAAATGTTTGCACAAAAGTTTTGGCTTGGGTTAGAGTGGAGGGAAGAAGAAGAATGGCTAAAGTCCTAAGTAAAGCAAAAGGTGAGGGATAAAGAAACAAAACCATAATGGAGTTCCTTTCTTGAGATCATATTGATGATCCAAGTAGCTCTCATCCTTTGGAATAAGCAATCACACAAAGCATAAACTCAAGCAATCAATCAGAGTGAATTTGGAAAAAGCTTCTCAATGCCTCTTGGATCTCTCTCTCTTGGGAGCTCATGGTAATGGTTCTTCAATTAAGCTCAAGTGGGAACCCCTAGCACAAGAACACACACATCAAAGAGTTTTATGAAACAAATCAAGAATGGACAAGAGTGAGTTTAGAATATGGTCCTTTCAATGTTCATCTTCAAGCTTAAGCATTCTAAAGGCCCAATGCCTAGTTGCTCTTTGACTTTTTGTAGCACTCTAAAGGCCCAATGCCTAGTTGCTCTTTGACTCCAAATTTGCATAGGGAAAGTCCTAAAGTCTAAGTCCATTTTGTCCAATTCTTTGCATTTGGTTCACAACAATCAAAACAAAACACAAGCACAATAGTATATACACAATTATGTGCTCAAGTGAGCAAAAGGCAAATGGCATTAACATAAACATGTGCTCAAGTGAGCAAAGGGAAAAGCAAATGGATAATATGTGCAAGAATAGTAAATTGCATAAAAGTAAAGTGCAAAAAGTAAATGTTAATGGTTAATGGTTAGTGTTAGTAGTTAGTGTGCCATAAGGCAAAATTTAGCGTTATGTTAAGCAATCGTAATTGGACTTATGTAGAAGTCACAACTGTCTGAGGCCGGTCAACAATAATGTAGGCAACAACACAAGTTAGAAGTCTTGATTAGTGAACCAAGTTCCAACAACTTGCCATGCCAAAAAAGGAAAAGAGAATTGATCTTGTATTGGTTTAAGCCTTTTGCATGATTTAGAAAACAACCTATCCTTAAGGCAAAGCCATTCACTTGATCAATTGATCAAGATGAATTAGATTTGAATCAAGGAAGATTAAGTCTCCCTAATCAATGCTAACTTATCAACCTTCAACTCATTGATGAAAAAGAAAGAAGAAGAAGAAGGAAGAAGGAGATGAAGAATGCATAAGGAAATGGAAAGATCAAAATGCATAAGATGAAATAAGATGTACCAATCCATATGTATTGACCAAATGACATTGAAAGTCAAAGTCAAACAATAAGAAATCAGAAATGAGATGGAGATTGGAGATCAAACCATAAGCATAATATTTTTGGCATTTTTAATACTAAAATAAACTTGAATTAAAAATAAAAGAAAGGTCAAACTTCAAAATTACTTCAAATCAACCTTGAAAGATCCAAGTAATTTATCCCAAGTTCAACAAGGTCAAACAAAGTTTGACAAAAAATTTCAGCATTTTTAAAAGTTAGAAACTATTTTTAATCAATTAAAAATGAATAAAAATAACCTAATTGAACTAAAATCTCAAATAAATCTCAAATCAATTAAAAAATTGATGAGAATATTTTTCATAGATCCATCATCATTCAAATAGGTTAGGAAAATATTTTTGTATTTTTTGGATATCAAAAACTATTTAAAATGAATTAAAAATAACCAGAAAAGAGAAAATTCACAAAAAATATCAAATGATAAAATAAAAAATATTAAAAATCAAAATCAGAAACTAGAATTTATTTGGAGAAGAATGCAATTGGTCCCATATTTTTTGGATTTAAAATAAAGAAAAGATATTGATTTTTGAAAATTATTGGAATAAAAGAAAATAAATCAGAAAATTGGAAATTCAAAAAAACCAGGAGCGTTAGATCTGAGCTCATTAATTGAGCTGGCAGATCATGCGCTCCAGATGCGCGCTTCCACCATAGACCAAAGTCAATGCGCTACACAATGAATTAAAATGAGTCATAACAAGCGAGGTCCAAGATTAGATCTGGAAAACTCAATCCAACGATCCACATTCAAACTGGCAATGGGACGGCCACCGGAGCCACCTTCTTCTCCGGTGAGCTTGTGTTTTCCGGCCAAAATTGCAGACAACCAAATCTTAACCAAAATACACGATCTATACATCTTTGGAAAGTTGGGATGATGTACATCATCCCTGTGCCACTCAATTCCACTCTAGATCTCTATATTGAGAGAAATCAGAGATGGAAGTTCTGTGGTGTTCATCATGAACCTAATGGATTTCAAAAATTAAATGCACAGTCATGATGCCTCTATTGAGAGGACATCAGCCAACACAAGATCCAAGCAAATAGGTCAATATATGATGAGTTTCGAAGAAAATACCAGTTGAAGAATAAACTTGAATTCTGGAGGTTTGAGCTTGATTCCTTACTTTCTTTGCCAAAACAGAAGATCAATGATCCAAGGATTCAACCAGATGTAGTTGAATTTTGGATCTGAAAAATTTGAAGAAAAGTGAAATAGCTTCTTTGGTAATGGTTATGGATTCAGTTGTGCAGCTTCTCAGGCGCCATTAGGTTCATTTTCAAGTGAAGCAAGCAAGTGTATTTATAGCAAGAGCTGATGCAATGCATGATCAAACTCGTGTGCATGTGAATTGGGTCCTCCATGCATGGGCCTGTACAGGCGCATGTGAGGCCCAAAACTTGGTGCAAATGCAAGCTGAAATGAATGTGAGATGGTTTGGATGTGTAGCTTGGAGTGAATTAGCTTGTGTGATGAATTTCAACATGTTATGCATAATCATGCCTAAAGCTTCTCCTCTTCGAAAATGCCATTTGCCAAATCCAAACATGATCATGTGAGTAATGGTTGGAAAGGTTTTGATGCAAGGAACAATTGTTATGTTGGGAAAAAATACATTTGGAGTGTGGAAATTGGTGAAATTGGAGTTTAAAGTGCAAGGTGCAAAACATGGAAAGGCAAAGTTTCTAAATTTGGCCAATGTTCAAGCCCTTCTGTTTTGATGATGCAAGCCTCAAATGAAAAAACCGCCAACATAAAAGTTGTAGATATTTTCAAGAAAATCAAAATGGTCTTATATTTTGCATCATTTGGATTTTTGATGAAAGAGTTAGGGGCACTTGAAGTTGGTCTTTTTTGTCTTTCAATGCATTTGGCCCAAAAGAACCTACAATGTCTTGCATTATCACATGTATTTCCTTTGAGATTTTGAAATTTTGTTCAACATAAAATTTGAATTAGATATCTGAAGCTTTCCAATTCATTTTATCCCACCTAAAAATAATAAAAAATGATTGAGTTATGTCCTTGGGAAGTTGACCCAAAATTAGGGTTTCAGTCAAAATGACCTATAATGTATTGGAATGGATGATGACCTTCCAAGTTTCAAATCAATTTTTGATGAACATGAAAGTTGTTCATATTGTCCTTAAGAACAGGTTTTCTTTTGGGACCATATCCATTTGACCAACACATGAAACGTTAGGTCTCAGTGCATTTCAGAATAGTCAGATGAATTGACTGATCAACTTCTCAAGTCCATGACTCATATCTTGATTAATTGGTGATTGAGGATACTCAAATAAGTTCAAATATGCATGAAATTATGAATCAAAGAACTTCCCTTGATTGTATTTGATCATGGGCTGAGGTTGCTTCAAGAGCAAGGCAATGTGGTGCACAGATGAATTAGGGTTTCTTTGGGGAACAAACCTCAAACCCTTTGACTTGATTTGATCAAAATGATGAATTGAGATGCTAGGGAGGCATATTTGGTGGATGAGATCTTTGGGAACCATTACCATGCTTGCTATCATCTCCTCTTGACCTTATCATTGCACAAAGGATCTCCTTGAAGCTCCTGACCTAGTGATTGCTTAAGCTACAAACAAAAGATGTTAGTGACATATTTTTGTGCTTTTGGTTAGTAAACAAAATAGGAAAAGCAATGATATACCATTCAAGCATACTTGGTGATCTCAAACCACTCACAAGAAAACCCACCCAAAGGTAAAGGGAACCAAGATGCTTAATGATCCTTGAGGCAATGCAAATGCAATGTTATGATGCCATGAGGGATCTTAGGGACAAAATTGGGGTCTTACAGTGGGGAATTAATATGATTGGTATGATTGAGCCCAAAGCTTTGAACGAACATCGTTTTATTTTGGTGGCTATTGATTACTTCATAAAGTGGGTTGAAGCATCATCGTATGCAAATGTAACCAAGAAAGTTATTGTGAGGTTTATCAAGAATCAGATTATATGTCGTTATGGTGTATCGAGTAAGATCATTTTATTGATAATGGATCAAACTTGAACAATAATATGGTGGAAGCTCTTTGCAAGGACTTCAAGATTGCACGCCATAATTCTTCTCCCTACAGACCCAAGATGAATGGGGTTGTTGAAGCTGCAAATAAGAACATCAAAAAGATCATTTAGAAGATGGTTGTGACATATAAAGATTGGCATGAAATGCTCCCGTTTTCTTACATGGGTACCATACATCCATCTGAACTTCAATACGGGCAACCTCTTTCTCTCTTGTTTATGGCATGGAAGTTATGCTCCCACTAGAGGTTGAGATCCCATCACTGCGAGTGCTAATGGAAGCCGAGTTAACAGAGGTCAAATGGTTATAGACCAGATATGATCAACTAAATTTAATTGAAAAGAAAAAGTTAACTGCCATGTGTCATGGTCATCTATACCAGCAAAGAATGAAGAAAGCTTTTGATAAGAAGGTCAAGCCTCGTGTGTTTAGAGAAGGTGACCTCGTGCTCAAGAAAACTCTATCTTTCAAACCTGATGCCAGGGGAAAATGGACTCCCAATTATGAAGGCCCATATGTTGTGAAGAGAGCCTTCTCAGGCGGCGCTTTGATTCTTACAACTATGGATGGTGAAGAGTTCACTCGTCCAGTGAATGCTGATGTAGTTAAGAAATACTTTGCCTGAAAAGAAAAAGAGCATCTTGCTAAGTTGAAAACCTGAAAGGGCGATTTAGGCAAAAATGAGCGTCTCGATGGATTGAAAACCCGAAAGGGCGATCCAGGCAAAAATTAGAGACATAAAATAGAAAATTCATCTCGGTATATTGAGTACCCCACCTTGGGGTAATCTAGTCAAAAATTAGGGATCATGGCAAGTAACTGCATTCGATTGGTCCTAATCACGGAGGCAACTTTGAGCAAGTCGTTTGGGTCTGATTCATCATTCTCGACTAAAGACAAGCACAATGGATATTAAAGTTGGTAGGGAGAGTAGTGATCATTGTATTCAATGTAGCCTTTTTCCATGTAAATTACCATTTTTAACTTTGTAAAGATCTATGGAGTCTTGTAATTTACAAACTACAATTCTATTAAATAAAGTTGAGCCTGTAAGACCCCAACTTTGACCCTAAGATCCCTCATGCAATCTCATCATATGCATTAACATTGGGATCATATCTTGGCATCCTCCTTACCCCTCTTTCAGTGGGTTTGTTTTGGGAGAGATCACCAAGCACCATGTGATTGTATCATACTTGTATATTTATCATTTTACTAACCAAAATACCAAAAATATGTCTTTGTATTTGCCTAACTCTTTTGTAGGTAGGGCATGGTCCCCATTGGTCTATCAAGTTCATATATAGGGTTTAAGACCCTCATGTTTGAGAGCACAACAAAGGATTAATACACAAAGTCTCTAATTATCATATATGAGTCCCCATGATCTACACATGTTATTTTGATCAAGTTTTCTTCAAGAGTTTGAAGTTGATTTGCCTTGGAAACCCTAGTTTGTCTGGGTATCCTGAGTAACTTATTCAACAAGCTTCCTAACCAATTGATCAAATTTCTCAAGGGACACTCCAAAATTCATCATCTTATGCACATGTGATCTACCATGAGCCTAAAAAGTCAAGAGGTTTGCAAGTTAGCAAGTTGGTTGATGGTGGTTGGCTAGATAAATCCATCTGATCAAAACTGGGTCTCCCTAGACCCTATCTCCTACTATTTTCACCATATGAAAATGATTCCAAAAACAACGTTACTCTAAGTGACATTCCAAACAACTTTCATGTTGAAGTATAGAGCTAATTTTGCTTGGAAAGCCATTTACTATGTTGAAACATTATAGGTCATTTTGTCTAAACCCTAATTTGAAAGTCAACTTCCCAAGTCCATAACTTGCTTAATTTTTTTTGCTATGAAATATTTCTAAGTTGCAAAATAAAATTCACGATGTCTAATTCAACTTTGATGTTTGGAGTGAAATCTAAATAAAATTTTATGAGCATGTGATATGAGGATACATTATAGGTCATTTTGGACCAATACCATTGAACAAGTGATTTTCCTCAACTTCAAAAATGCATAACTCTCTCATTATAAATCCAAATGATGTCAAATTGGTGACCATTTTGAAGGTCTTTAAAATAGATAGAACTTTTATGAAGACACCTTTCTCATTTGGAGCTTACATAAAAAGTTTAGTAAGGTGGAACATTGAGGTATATGACTTGACACTTAGAAACATTTTCAACATGTTGAAATTTCCAAACTTCCACCTCAAAGTTCACCTTGATCCAAGTTCCAAATAGAAAAGTGTTCAACACAAGAGTTGTTCCTCTTGATCTAAGCTTTTCAAAGAGTCCTCATTCATTTTTTTGGACCAAGTTTGCTAGGGCTGTGCATGGTTTTAACAGGCCTGCATCATTGGTGGAAATCAAAGTTCAAATGATCACATAAAATTTCCTTGCCATTCAAGCTTCATTCCAACCTCATTTAATATGCATTTAGACCTAATTGAATTGCTTTATGGGCATGTACATGTCCATGCAAGCTTGTGCATGACATTGCCAAATTTGGAAGAAAACTCAAGTGTGCAAATAACACTTCCAGATGTTATAAATAGGGACCCTCTGAGCTCATTTGAAAGGATCCTTGCACGCCAACTTTGCCCCCTCTCTTCAAACCCTCACAATTCAAAGGAAACCTGATAATTTTCCATTGAAAATTGAGTTTGAATCTCACTGTTTGGAGATTCAAAAACTCTAGGATCCAAAGCTTCTTTCCATTCCTAATCCACTTCTACAAGTCATTGGAGCAAGATCAAACAAGAATTGAAGCAAGGAAGAGCAAGTTCTACACAACATTGAAGGTATTTTCCAGAAATTTTCTTCTCTTCGATTCTCACTTAATTCTCATCAATTCTCCTGGATCTTTGGTTGTCTGAAGTCCTACCAATGTAGGCAAGAAGATTGAGTTGCTTTGAGGTCAAATTGAAGCAACTCAGTTGACACACCTCAAAATTCAACTCCTCATATCTTGCTATATATGTGGAGTTGGATAAAATTGACGTCAGATTCGTGCTCTACACCATTTTTTCTTTCAGATCATGTCCTTCTTTTTCATTTATGTGATGGTGATGACTGAACCAGTCAGGCGAGGTTCGCCTGAGAAGGTGACTGGAGGTTTAACGCCGGTGATGTGTTGGCATGGTTTAGAGCCATTGATCATTTTCAAATTGTTTTAATCTCGTGCGTTGCTTATAAATACGAATTGTGTTACGTGTTGACTAGTGACTATTGTGGAAGGCACGCTTGTGACCACTTGATCTGCCACCTCAATTAATGAGGGAGATCAAGTGGTCCACAATTTTTTTGTATTTTCTTATTTTCATTTTATTCCTTTGATTTTCATTACTTCATATTAATTTTAATATTGATCCAAAAAATATGAGAGTTTCACCATTTTTTAAAAATAAAGTCCTCTTTCATATTTTGAATTAAAATTATTTTTTGGATCATTATTAATATTTTTCATGATTTAATTGATTTTGTGATTATTTTTAATTGTTTAAAAATACTTTTTAATTGTCTCTAAAAATTCTGAAATTTTTTCTCCAAGGTCCTTTGACCTTGTTTGACCTATGATAAATCTCATGGCCATTTCTTTAGTGTTTTGATGAGGTTTTAGGAATTTGACAAACCATATTTAATTTAATGCACTATTTTTAGTATTTTTAAATTGAATAAATTCCAAATAATTGTGTTGAGTCATTTTGATTGTTTATATAAGTTTGATTTGTGTTGTTGGGCCTTGGTCAAGATTGATTTGACTTTGTTAAGTTAAGATCATTGGATTTAGGGGATTGATGGAATGTACATTCCATCTCCCAAAATGAATGAATGATCTTTATTTGGTAAAAGTCCTCCTTTGTCCAATTTGAGTTTTGATCCATTCCCCTCCCTCTTCATCTCATTCCCCTTCTTTATGCATTCATATCTTGGACCTATGATATCTCCATATCCAAAGGCTAGTTGATTGCAAAATCAACATAAGTATGGATGAGATTAGGCCACCACTTTTGCATATTCTTTTTGTTTGTGGTATGTTTCATGAGCATAGTCCATTATATTATATCTCTAACATACATCAACACCAAGATTCTATTGCCCAGACTCAAATAGTTGTGACTTCTACATAAGTCCAATTACGATCTAAATTTTTGATACAAAAGGAATAGCATTCTAGTTAGTGAGATTGTAAGTCTCCCCTCTTTCATTATATTGTGTGGAAACTTGGCCTTTTTTCATTCCTTTGGAAGATATCTTGGTTCAAGGATCCATGCTTATGATAAGTGGGTTGAGTGTTCTCCAAAGAATGACTTAAAATAAAAAGCAAAAGCAATACTAACTTTTAACTCATTAACAACTAACATTTAATTTCAAGTCATTTACTTTAGTGCACTTTATTTTTAAGCCTTATTCATTTTCCATTGTTCATACCATTCTAATTGTTTATGTTAATGTCATTTTTACTTTGTCCATTTGCACCATATTTTGTGATATATTTTGCTTGTGTATATTGTGCTTGTTTGTGTGGTCTTTGACCATTAATGTACATAATAAAAAACCAAAACTATAAAAAACATCTTGTGTGGACTGTTGGTTTGATATGAGGCAATTGGACTTAGAATTTAGGCAACACTCCCTATGCAAAGGACTTGGCCAATGCCAACTTTCATGTATCCAAGTGCTTAAGATCTGAAACTTCATCTGATACATCATTGAAGATCCATTTGAGTTTATCTGCAACATGATCATTGAGAAGTTATTATTTTGAACCTGTGACTTATGGCATTGTGGAATTCATCTGCTACATGGGCAAATTTGAAGAAGATCATGGAGTTACAAAGCTTGGATGTGGCTATCTCTATTTGATGCATTGCTCTTCAAGTTAATATTGTGTGCACTGTTTGTTGCTTGATTCTAATGTCCAAGGGAATTTGGGTTTCTATATGACATTCTTGTCTATTGGATTGTAGCCCATTGGTCAGATCTTTTCAACTTTTAACTTTTAAATTTATTCTTAGGATTAGTCTCTTCATCTCCTCCCCACTTATTTAATTTCAAAATCTCTCCCTCCTTTTAAAAACTTCTTTGTTTGTACTTGTTTTTTTCTTCTAAACTTAGACCATTTTGCGAACTAGAAACTTTGGCCTTATGCCATTGCATTTTTAAAGTTCTTTTCTTAAATAAACATGTAAATAAACTTAACTATAATTGACTTAAAGACTTCAAAATCCAAAAAGAAATAACTCATTCAAACCATTTTTTAGGCCTTTGTGCCTTTTTAACCTAATTTTTGTTAAAATCAAAGCATCCACTTTGAAATTTATACCACGAACTACGAGGTTTTGATCCCTCATTTTTTATGTTGGTACGTAGGCACAAGTCCGAAGGTCTTGTCAAACACAAAAATATAATTAATGAATTCGTTTCTCATCCCGCATTCCATTTGCTTGCAAACATTATTTGCACAAAATACATATGCACACAAGAAAGGGCTCCCTAGGAGTACCTAGGACACTTTGGGTGCTAACACCTTCCCTCTGTGTAACCAACCCCCTTACCTGAAATCTATGGCATTTTATTAGTTTTGATTTGAAAACTTCTTATTTTTTGGGTTTTGTTCGTACTTTTCCCTTTTCCCTTGGAAACAATAAAAGCGTGGTGGCGACTCTTGTTATTTGATATCTTGCTTATCCATAGCTTGATGATCATGAATTTACCGCTATAGAGCCTTTTATCCAATTGTTTCTACTCTTATTTACTTCTGCTAAATAAAATTGGATTTTTATTATGATAATTTTGAAATAAATTAATGAATAAAAATTATTTTTCTTAAAATAATAAAAACAATCACTTTAAGAATAATTGATTTTAGCAAGGAATATCAACAACAATCTGAGAACAGGTAAGTCTTGAAGTGAGAAGCCTTGTTGGTCTTCCCCAAGCATTTGGTTTGGTAACTATTTTCCTCCCCGACAGTTCATTAGTTGTCCCCAATTGAGTTGGTGGGTCACATCCCCAGTGGAGTCGAGCTGATAATTGATCTCGTGTGCAAATCCATATTCCCCATATGTGTTGCTCCTGTTGATATCCTCCAGTTTATGGTTGGGCCCTGAAGATCCAAAACCTTTATTCGGTTTCCATTAGCATATTTGTGTTGCATAACTTCGGAAGTTTATCAAATCTGGTTATCTTTTCTTTGAAATTGGTATATTTCGTAATTTCCAAGGAGAATTTGTTGATTATTGAAGAATGTGATGGTCTTGGTCATAACATCCCTAGAAATTTGCTCAGATCCTCATGCAGAGTTTTACCTCTTGTATTTCACGACAGAGTTCATCTTCAGATATTAAAGATCCCTCGTTCCCGTTAGTTTTGGATTCTGAGCAGTATTTGTCTTTATCCCCTGCAGGGTTGTCTCCCATTTGATATGGTGTTGACCTAAAATTCCCTGTGGAATTGATAATTTGGGTCCTCAGCAGATCTTTTCTCTATCCTTGGCATGTTTGTTTATCCTTCAGTAGTACTCTTTCTCCTCATGGAGTTTGCCGTGATTGATTGGAAGCATATTCTCCATGACTTTCCTAGCCAGGGTTGATTTGTTCAGAGCTAGATGATTTATTTTCATCCCCATCATTTTCTCCAGTTGATGTTTCCATCTTGTTGAGATTAGCCGAGTGTTGCAGTAGTGATTCAAATCTTTGATATTTGTATCCTTTGTGTTTTTTTGTCAGCATAATCACAATCATATACATACATATTCATGCATAAAACTCAGCATCAGATATTTCATTATTCATTTTATTGCATTTGATTTCATTATTCTGATCCCCTGCTTCGGTGATATCATTTACCCGTGCAAATTTGGTGTGTTTGTCCTCTTTCAATTGTAGAGTGTCAGCCCCTTTAAGCAGAAAGAGTTTAACCTTTCTCATTTCCCCACTGAGTTACTTCCTCATGGATGATTATTGTTTCAGTTTCCTCCCCAGATAATTATCTAGATGAAACCACTCCCCTTGAGATATATCCTCATTAGGTGGAGTCTTTGTTTGACCGTTTCTTTCTAGCTATTACCTAGATAGATATTTTGGTCCCTTGGGAGTCTATTACCCAGTAATTGGTAATATTCTTCTCAATTTTTGAGTACTTTACTTTTTCCCAATACCCGGTAAATGTAATTTACTTCCTTTGTTGTCCCCAGCGGGGTTGTTTTCACGTTTCCCCATGTAGTATATCCTTGATATGATCATCCTAACCGGTGACAAATATTCTATCTTGGTAGTTTTCTACCCAGTAAAAAGGTATTTGTAATCCCTACTTTTATCTCCAGAGAGTTAATCCTTAACATGTTCATCTTAACCGATGACAGATTTTCTCCTCTTTGCGGTCTTCTTCCTAGTAACTGGTAGTTGTAAATCCTACTTTCCCCTCCGAGTCTATCCTTGATATGTTCACCCTAACCAGTGACAAATATTCTCTCTTTGGTATTCTATCCAGTGACTGATAGATATAATCCTATTTTATCCCCGGCAGTCTATCCTTGATATGTCCATCCTAACCGATGACGGATATTATTCCTTTGAGTTATCCTTGATATGTTCATTTTAACTGGTGACAGATATTCTCTCCTTTTGGTCTTCTGCCCAGTAACCCGTAGTTATAAATCCTATTTGCTATTTTCCCAAGAGGCTATTCTTACGCAGTAACAAGTAATGAATACACCTCTTTCTCCTTAGCGAGTCATCCTTGATATGTTTACCCTAACCAGTAACAAATATCCCTCTGTCAGAGTGTATTATCTTCCTACCCGGTAACCGGTAACCGGTAACCGGTAATAGATAATATATTTATGGTACTCCTGTGTTGAAGTTATTTCTTCCCCAGTTGAGTTTGATTCAGGTATTTCAGCTTTGTTCTTATTCACCTGTTTCCCCCGCAGATTTTCCCTTATCCCCAACCAAGTCCTTCCATTGATTTATTTTCATGGAAATTCCCCTTTTGTATCCAATAGTTTTTAAGGTGTAGCCTGGCCTACACATAACTTTTATCCCCAGAGTCTTTGTCTCCCCAGTGAGTTTTCCTCATGGAATACATTACGCTCCTATGGACTTTCAATCTCTCCAGATTCTTTTTCTTTGTAACAATATATTCCTCACGAAGATTATTTTAACATTCATATCGCATGCATCATAAGGTCTCTTAGGGACCAAAATTGTTTCTATATGTTGTTATTTAAGTCCATTCTACTGAGTTGATACGAATATTTTAACCTTCACATCCTCAGTTAGAATGTCCTTAAATAGGGGAAGTTGTAAGACCCCAATTTTGACCCTAAGATCCCTTATGATATCTCATCATTCGCATTGGCTTTGGGATCACACCTTGGAATCCTCCTTACCCCTTATTCATTGGGTTTGCATTGGGAGAGGTCATCAAGCATATTTGATTGTATCATACTTTGTTTTTATTTGTTTACTAACCTAAATACCAAAAATATGTCAATTTATAGTTTTACTTCTTTTGTAGGTAGTGTGTGCATCCACCCATGCTCCATCAAGCTCATATCTAGGGTTTGAGACCCTCAATGCAAGGAGACTAGTCAAGATATGGTTCACATTGACTCTATAAATCATATATGGATCCTCATGTTCTTTATTTATCATTTTGATCAAGAGTTCATCAAGAGTTCATAGCTTGTTTGTCAAGGAATCCCTAATTCATCTGGGTATCTTGTGTGCCTTCCTCAACAAGTTTCTTCAATAGTTGGTCAAATATTTCAAGGTATACTTAATATTAAATCATCTTATGCATATATGATCCTCCATGAGTCCAAAAGATCAAGTTAATCTCAAGTTTGCAAGTTGGTTCATGGTGGTTGACCAGAGAAAGTCAACTGGTCAAAACTGGGGTTCCATAGACCCTATTTCCTAAACTTTTTGTCATATGAAAATGATTCCAAGACCAAAGTTACTCCTTATGACATTACAAACAAATTTCATGTTGAGGTCAAGAGCTATTTTTTCTTGGAAATTCATTTTTTTATGGTGAAAGATTATAGGTTATTTTGTCTGAACCCTAGTTAGGAGGTCCACTTCCAAGGACCATAACTTGCTCAATTTTTATGAGATGAAGTCCATTCAAGTCTAATGATAGAATTCAAGATGTCCTCTCCAACTTTTATTCTTTTAAGAAATTCAAATCCAACTTGCAAATGCATGTGCCAAGAGGAAACATTATAGGTCACTTTGGGCCATTACCATTGAACAAGAGATTTTCCCCAACTTCTAAAATGCATAACTCCATCATGCCAAATCCAAATAAGGTCAAATTTGTGACCAAATTGAAGAGGTTTGAAATATATACAACTTTAATGAAGGAACGTTTTCCATTTGAAGCCCATAGCAAAAGTTATTCAAGGTGGAAGAAGTGAACATTTGGCTTGGTACTTAGGAAAATTTCATTTATGTTTGATTTTTCAAACTTCCACCTCAAAATTCATCATGATCCAAGATTCAAATGGAAACATGTTCAACATGAAAGTTTTTCCCCTTGATCTCACCTTTCCCAAAAGTTCAAGATCATCAGATTTGACCAAGAATTAAGGGACTTGCGCATGTGTTCTTCACAAGGTTCCATTTGGTAAGAATTATGGTTAACATTCATTTCCTTTATGCATGGTAATGTGAAATCATTTCAGGTTGGATAACACAGAATTATGGATCATTTGGCATCATTAGATGGGCCTATCACACGCCCATGCATCCATGCAAGAAAGATGTCTATTTTTGGCATTTTGAATGAAGTGTGTGAAAAGCAAATGCATAGCCTATAAATAAGACCCCTCATGCTCAGAACTGGGGACACCTCGCCCAAGCTTTGAACCTCCAATCCTAACCCTCACCATTAGAGGATAAACTTGAATATTTTCAATTGAAAATCGAGTTTCAATTTCACTTCAGTTTTGAAGTTGAAACTCCAAGAATCCAAACCTTTCCTTGATCCAATTCAACTCCTGCAAGCTTCTAAAGTCAAGCCAAGGCCAATTAGAAGCAAGATCAAGCAAGATTCAAGCTCTCTCGTAGGTGAATTTTCAAAAACTTCATCTCTTCGATTCTCTCTCAATTCTTCACCATTCTCTTTGATTTTTGGTTGGCTAAAGTCCTACCAATGTAGGCAACAAGATTGAGTTGTTTTGAGGTCAAATCGAAGCAACTCACTTAATGATCCTCAAAATTCAAATCCCTGTATCTTTTAATATACTTGGAATTGGAGAAAATTGAAGCCAGATTTGAGATCCTGAGCATTTTCTCTTTGAAATAGTGTCCTTGTTTTTCATTTTCCATTGAGATGAAGTTGGACCAGTCTGGTGAAGGTCACTAGAGAAGATGACCGGAGCCCTAGCTCCGGTGGTGTGTTGGCACACCTCCTATCCATCTGATCATGTTTGAACGTTTTAACCCTGGCCCTCCTTCCTAATTACCACGCGTTTACACACGTTGACTGCAGAACATGATGGTAGCGCGCACTTTGCCATCAGATCTGAGATGGGGAGATCTGATGGCCCTTGTTTTTCTAATTTCTTTTTATTTTCTTAATTTTCATTTAATAATTTTATTTTGTTTAATTCATATTAATTTAATTTTTAATCCAAAAAAATATGGGACTTTCACAAAAAATCTTTAAATATTTTTCTCTTCCATATTCTGAATCAAAATTATTTTTTGGATTAATTTTGATATTTTTAATGAATTAAATGTTTTTGTGCATATTTTTAATTATTTAAAAATACTTCTGACTTTTCAAAAATAGTGAATTTTTTTGTCTAAGGTTCTTTGACCTTGTTTGACCTAGGATAAATCCCTTGGCCATTTATTTGGTGTTTTAAGGGGATTTTAGGTTTTTGACCAAATTAAAATGTATTTTAATTCACTTTTAATTAGATTTTTAATTGATTAAATGCTTAAAAATATTGTCAAGCCATTCTTATGGTCTTGTGATGTTTGACTTTCTGTTTGGGCCTTGGTCAAGGTTGATTGACTTTTGTTGGATCAAAACCATTGGATTTAGGGGATTGATGAAATGTACATTTCATCTCCCAAAATAAATGAATGGTTTTGATTTGATGAAATTCCTTCCATGATAAATTTGTGTTTCTATCTTCCCCTCCCACTTCATCTTCATCCCTATTCTTCCCCATTCCCTCTTTTGACCAATGAAATCTCTAACGTCTAAAGGCTAATTGGTTCATTAATGGCCTTGTGTAGAATGAACCAATACAAGTATGACTGAGATATGTCCCTCCTGTAAGACCCTAATTTTGACCCTAAGATCCCTCATTCAATTTCATCATAAGCATTAGCATTAAGATCATACCTTGGCATCCTCCTTACCCCTCTTTCATTGGGTTTGTTTTGAGAGAGATCACCAAGCACTATGTGATTGTATCATACTTGTATATTATCGTATTACTAACCAAAATACCAAAAATATGTCTTTGCATTTGCCTAACTCTTTTGTAGGTAAGGCGTGATCCCATTGATTTATCAAGTTCATATCTAGGGTTTGAGACCCTCATTACAAAGAGAACAACCATGAATTGATCCAATAATGGTTATGAACATCATATATGAGTCCCAGTGTTCTCTACATGTTATATTAATCAGGTTTGCTTCAAGAGTTTGAGGGTGATTTGCCTTGGAAACCCTAGTTTGACTGGGTATCTTAAGTAACTTCTCCAACAAGCTATCTCACCAATTGATCAAATTTCTCAAGGGACACTTCAAAATTCATCATCTTATGCATATATGATATACCATGAGCCAATAAAGTCAAGAGAATGGAAGGTTAGCAAGTTGGTTGATGGTGGTTGGCCAGATGAATTCATCCGATCAAAACTTGGTCTTCCTAGACCCTATCTCCTAAACTTTTCACCATATGAAAATGATTCGAAGATCAAAGTTACTCGAAATGACATTACAAACAACTATCATGTTGATACCTAGAGCTAGTTTTGCTTGGAAAATCATTTTCTATGTTGAAACATTAAAGGTCATTTTGTCTAAACCCTAATTTTAAAGTCAACTTCCCAAGGCCATAACTTGCTCAATTTTTATGATATGAAAGATTTACAAGTTTCAAAATCAAATTCAAGATGTCTACTTAAACTTTTATGTTTGGACTGAAAGCAAACTCAACTTTTATGAGCATGTGATATGAGGATACATTATAGGTCATTTTTGACCTATACCATTGAACAAGTGATTTTTCCAAACTTCAAAAATGCATTACTCTATCATTCTAAATCCAAATGACATGAAATTGGTGACCATTTTTAAGGTCTTTTAAAGAGCTACAACTTTGAAGAAGACATGTATGTCATTTGAAGCTCACATAAAATATTGAAGTATAAAGCTTGACACTTAGTAAATTTTTCAACATGTTTAAATTTCCAAACTTCCACCTCAAAATTCTCCATGTTCCAAGCTCCAAATGAAAAAGTGTTGAACATCAAACTTGTTCCCCTTGACCCAAGCTTTGCAAAGAACCTAAGTTCATGCATTTTCAATGAAGATTGTTAGGTCTACACATGGCTTTAACAGGGCTGCATCATTGGAAAGAATCAAATCTACAAACTTCAGTTCACATTGCCTTGCCATTCAAGCTTCATTCAGACTTCAACATGAATCATTTTGGACCTTAATGCATTGCATCATGGGCTTGTACATGCCCATGCACTCGTGCCATTGACATTGCCAATTTTGGACAGATTTTGAAGTGTGCAAATATCAATCCCTTTGGCTATAAATAGAAGGCTTATGAGCTCATTTGAATCACACCATACGCGCCAGCTTTGCCCCCCAATTCAAACCCTCTCATTATAAAAGAAGACCTGAGAAAATTCAATTTGAAATTTGAGTTTGAATCTCAACTATTGGAGATTCAAGAACTCAAGGATCCACAGCCTTGCAACCTCTCCAATCACTTCATGCTAGCTTCTCAAGTGTGATCAGATCGTGTTTGAAGCAAGTAGCATCAAGTTCTGCAAAGCATTGAAGGTAATTTTCAGAAAACTTCATCTCTTTGATTCTCACTCAATTCTACTCAATTCTCTTGGATCTTTGGTTGTCTGAAGTCCTACCAATGTAGGCAAGAAGATTGAGTTGCTTAGAGGTCAAATCAAAGCAACTCAGTTGACACACCTCAAAATTCAACTCCTCATATCTTTTTATATATTTGGAGTTAGTTGAAATTAAGGTCAGATTCGTGCTCTATGCTATTTTTTCTTTCAGATCATGTCCTTATTTTTTATTTTGGTGATGATTGAGGGTGGAC
This sequence comes from Lathyrus oleraceus, assembly GCF_024323335.1. Lineage (NCBI taxonomy): Eukaryota > Viridiplantae > Streptophyta > Magnoliopsida > Fabales > Fabaceae > Lathyrus > Lathyrus oleraceus. The sequence goes on from NC_066580.1 coordinate 292,627,768, forward strand.
CAGTGTGGTGAGGTCCACCAGAGAAGAAGACCGGATTTACAGCTCTGGCGGTGAGTTGGCACATCTCCCAGCATATGATCCAGTTGATTTGTTTTAATCCTGAGCACTCATTGTGATTATCATCCCTGCAGCGTGCTGACTCGTGTGTTTGGTGGAACGTGCGTTTCAGGCCACTTGATTTGCCACCTCAATTAATGAGGGAGATCAAGTGGCTCACGTTTTTTTTGATATTTTCTGATTTTATTTTATTCCTTTTATTTTCATTAGTTCATATTAATTTTAATATTGATCCAAAAAATATGACAGTTTCACCAAAAAAATTCAAATAATTTCCTCTTTCATATTTTGAATTAAAATTATTTTTTGGATCATTATTAATATTTTTCATGGTTTAATTGATTTTGTGTTAGTTTTTAATTGTTTAAAAATACTTTTAAGTCTTTAAAAATTCTATAAAAAAATCTCTAAGGTCCTTTGACCTTATTTGACCTATGATAAATCTCATGGCCATTTCTTTGGTGTTTTGATGATGTTTTAGAAATTTAACAAACCATATTTAATTTAAATGTATTATTTTAGTCTTTTTAATTTGAATAAATTCCAATTAATTGTGTTCACCAATTGTGATGACTTATTTGAGTTTGACTCTTGTTGTTGGGCCTTGGTCAAGGTTGATTTCACTTTGTCAAGTTAATATCATTGGATTTAGGGGATTGATGGAATGTACATTCCATCTCCTAAAATGAATGGATGATATTAATTTGGAAAAAACCCTCATTTGACCAATTTGAGTTTTGATCCATTCCCCTCCCTCTTCATCTCATTCCCATTCTTTATGCATTCATCTTATTTGGCCTATGATACCTCAAAGTCCTAAGGCTAGTTGATTGAAAAATCAACATAAGTATGGATGAGATTAGGCCACCTCTTTTGCATATTATTTTTGTGTGTGGTATGTTTCATGAGCATAGTCCATTATACTATGTCTTTAACATACATTAACACCAAAATTCTATTGCCCGGCCTCAAATAGTTGTGACTTCTACATAAGTCCAATTACGATTTCTTAATATAGCGCTAAATTTGTGACACAAAAAGTCATAGCATTCTAGTTAGTGAGATTGTAAGTCTCCCATCTTTCATGGTATTGTGTGGAAACTTGGCCTTTTTTCCTTCCTTTTGGAAGATGTCTTGGTTCAAGGATCCATGCTTGTGATAAGTGGGTTGAGTGTTCTCCAAATAATGACTAAAAAAACAAAAAGCAAAAGCAAAACAATACTAACTTCTAACTCATTAACAACTAACTTTTAATTTCAAGCCATTTACTTTAATGTCATTTAATTTTAGTCTTTATTCATTTGCCACTATTCATACCATTCTAGTTGTTTATGTTAATGCAATTCTCACTTTGTCCACTTGGACCATATTATGTGATGTATTCCATTTTGTGTATACTTTGTTTGTTTGTGTGGTCTTTGACCATTAATGTACATAATAACAACAAAAATCCTAAAAAACTTTTATGTGGACTGTTGACTTGATCTTGGACAAATGGACTTAGAACTTAGGCAACATCCCTATGCTAAAGGACTTGGCCAATGCCAACTTTCATGTAACCAAGTGCTTGTGATTTGAAACTTCATCTGATATATCATTGAAGATCCATTTGAGTTCATCTGCAACATGATCATCGTGAAGCTGTTATTCTGAACCCGTGACTTGTGAATTCATCAATTACATGGGCTATCTTGAAGAAGATCATGGAGTGGCTAAGATTGGATGTGGCAATCTTTATTTGATGCCTTGCTCTTCAAGATTGACATAATTGTACATTCGTGTGTTGCTTGATTCTAAATGTCTAAGGGAATTTGGGTTTCTATTGACATTCTTGTCTATTGGATTGCTACCCATTGGTCAGATCTTTTTAACCCTTAACTTTTAATTTTGTGCATTGGATTAGTCTCTTCATCTCCCCCCATTTCTTTAATTTCAAAATCTCTCCCTCATTTTTTAAAATTTTCTTTGTTTGAACTAGTTTTGTTCTAAACTTTGACCACTTTGCAAACTAGAAAGTTTGGCCTTATGTCATTGCATTTTCAAACTTCTTTTCTTAATCAAACTTGTAAATGAACTTAATTATACTTGACTTAAACTTTCAAAAAATCCAAAACGAACTAACTCATTCAAACCATTTTGGGCCTCTGTGCCTTTCAAACTTAATTTTTGTTAAAAGCAATACATCCACTTTGAAATTTGTATCATGAACTACGAGGTTTTTATCCCTCATTTTTATGTTGGTACGTAGGCACAAGTCCGAAGGTCTTGTCAAACACAAAAATATAATTAATGAATTCTTTTCTCATCCCCCATTCTATTTGTTTGCAAACATCATTTTGTACCAAATACATATGCACACAAAAAGGGCTCCCTAGGAGTACCTAGGACACTTTGGGTGCTAACACCTTCCCTCTGTGTAACCAACCCCCTTACCTGTAATCTCTGACATTTTATTAGTTTTGATTTGAAAACTTCTTACTTTTGGGTTTTGTTCGTACTTTTTCCCTTTTCCCTTGGAAACAATAAAAGCGCGGTGACGACTCTTGTTATTTGATGTCTAGCTTATCCATAGCTTGATGATCATGAATTTACCGCTACAGAAATTAAGTGGCGACTATGCTGGGGAGTAGTCTCCAGTGGGTTTAGCCTACTTTTTGTGTGTATATATTTGTATATATGTGATGTTTGTATATATGTATGTGTGATATAATCTGCTTGTTGTGCTTGGTGATCTCTGAGTGGTGAGATAAGTTCTAACCCGAACTTGAGTGCAATTAAGATAGGAGGATGGTATAGTCATGTTCGACTTGTGTGGAGTAGTCCTTAACAAGTTGGCTTGAGATCCATCTGCTCATTGGAGACTCTTTTAGATTTGGAAATGTCACACAAGTATTTGTGGTTAGGCATTACTATCTCTAATTTGGGTCTGAGAAGCTGAGGACCGTAGAACATTTACCCCTCTTGGCCTATTTAGGACGTAGTGCAGAGACTGTTCAAGTGTAGACTTGATAACAGTTATTACGCGATACTACACTCAGACGAGTTTCTTTTGAGAATATTATGGGTCGATGAGTCAGTCATCTTAACCTGTAATATCTGATAGATGGAATTAAGACTCTGGGAACTTTTTAGAACATGATCTACAGGTTTTTATCCTTAGTTCACTCCTTTGGGATGGTTCTTACCCAGACTCCATGCTCATGACTTACAATAAACCCTTGATTCTTAGTTGATCCAATCAAGTCTTGTCAATATCAATGGAACTTGGGTGTTGATAAGGTGTAAACCATAATCACCAAAATGGATGATTGATCTTGACAATGACTTGATTCATCCCTTGACCTTTGTTTTCCTTATGTGTGATCCCTTATTTGTGATTGTTGCATTCATGCATTCATGCGCATCATAACATTCATCACACGAAAATTTCAAGGAACTGAGATATTATTTGCAAATGTTTTCAGACCATGGATTGTGGACGAAGGAACACTAAGAAGTACAGTTTCAGATGTCCTGACTTGAAAGAGTTAAGGAAACTAGCATCTTTTGTATTAGATCCCTTGGACTTCAAATAATGCCATGGGAAGCTTTTATCCATCTTGTCTGCCGATGTAGTTGAAGGACTTTTGAGTGTGCTAGTGCAGTTCTATGATCCTCTCTACCATTGTTTCACTTTCCCAGATTTTCAGCTTGTGCCTACATTGGAGGAGTATTCTCATCTTTTGGGGATACCTGTTTCTAGTAAAGTGCCTTTTAGTGGATTGGAGGAGATTCCCCGATCTAATCTTATTGCTGAAGCTCTTCACTTGAAGAAGTCTGAGATAGAGACTCATTGGGTGAAGAAAGGAGGATTATTTGGGTTGCCATCTGATTTCCTCATCAAGGAAGCTACTGCTTTTGCTCAAGCTGGTAGTGTGGATGCTTTTGAAGTTATCTTTGTGTTGCTGATCTATGGATTAACTTTGTTCCCTAACATTGATGGTTTTGTTGATGTTAACGCCGTTAGAATTTTCTTGATTGGGAATCATGTGCCTACTTTGTTGGGTGATATGTATTTCTCTTTGCATCTAAGGAATTCTAAGGGTGGTGGAACCATTGTCTGTTGCGTTCCTCTTCTGTACAAGTGGTTTATTTCGCACTTGCCTCAGATACCTGCTTTTGTGGAGAACAAACAATGTCTATGGTGGTCTCAGAGAATTATGTCTCTCACTAATGATGATATAGTTTGGTATGATCCTTCTTTGGGCAGTTTAGAGATTATTGATAGTTATGGTGAATTCTCTAATGTGCCTCTCCTTGGTACATAAAGAGGAATTAACTACAACCCTGCTTTGGCTCGTCATCAACTTGGGTTCCCCTTGAGAGGAAAACCTAATAACACTTTGTTAGAAGGTCTTTTCTATCAAGAGGGTAAGGATCCCTAACATTTGAAGCAGAAGATTGTGCATGCTTGGCATAATGTGCATAGGAAGGGAAGATCCGAGCTTGGTTCACGCAATTTTGTAGCTTTGGAAGCTTACACTCTTTGGGTGACGAAGAGAGCTTTAGAGTTGAAGATTCCCTATCCTTGTGAAATACCTATGTCTATGGTTGTGGTTGAGACATTAACTCTCCCTAACCAATATGTAGAGGAGTTGGAAGACGCACTCGTCAAGATAAAGCAAGAGAAGGATATGTGGGAAGAGTGCTTCCGTGCTTTGAGAAAGAAGCATGAAGAGTTGCAGTTGGACTCTAAGGACAGAGATGCACTCATTGAGCTACTTGAAGACCGAGTGACAAAGAGACAGAGAGAGCCAGAGATTTCATCATCTAGCCTGCCTCAGCCTTCGTTTGCTTGGAAGAAGATTGTTGATCAGCTTGTCCTCGAGAAGACTCAGATGAAGGCTTCTTTTGAGACTGAGATCCGTCGCATACGAAGGAAGTACGCGCCTTCAGCCAGATCTTCTGACATTGTTGTTAGGGATCCTTAGGGTGACTAGTCTCCTTTTCTCTTGTATTTTCATTTGGTTTCTGAAATTGTACTCAGTGTAATCCTTCCAATTATATAAATGAAAAGAGATTTTTTGTCATATAAAAATTATCGCAATTGTTGATATATATATATTTGCAAATGATATAGTAGGTTCCTTGAAGACAAAAATAAATAAACAAGCATTACATTTCATGCATCATTTGCATAAGCAAGTTTCTCTTTCTCCAAATGTCTCATTGGTGTTTCTTCTGTGCTTTAGCCAAGCTGACTCATCGGTACAACACCCGCGCCAATCATCTCAAAATTATGGAGCATCTAGAGAAAGAGAACAGAGAATTGAAGGACGAGATCGCCCGACTGACTGCCATGATGGAGTCAGTGTTGGCTTCTCAGAGCCAAGCTTCTCCAACGCCTGCAACTCCTCCTCCTAAGAGGACAATTATTTCAGAGGTGGCTACCTCTACCATGCCTGCTGCTACTACCCACTTCGCGCCTACTATGCCTGTCGGATTTCCGTGGGGAATGCCGCCAAACTTTATGCCTGAAGGATTTGCGCCTACCTTTGCTTCCATGTCGGCATCTAGCCCGGTCATGTCTGTGCCACCTCCCGTTGTGCACACATTACCTCGTGTAGAGGACACCATTTATCACCCCGAGCCATCTGAGGGACCAGATGTTTACGAGAAAATGGATGAAATGAAGGATCATTTTCTTGAGGTGCGTAAGGAATTGAAGACGCCGAGGGGTAAGGACTTGTTTGGAAAGAGTGATACTGAGTTGTGTTTAGTGCCCAACGTCAAGATCCCGGTGAAGCTCAAAGTGCCTGACTTTGAAAAGTATAAAGGGAACACATGTACACTTAGTCATCTAGTGATGTATGCTCACAATATGTCTACTCCAACTGACAATGATCAACTGTTGATTCACTACTTCCAAGACAGCCTGACCGGTGCTGCGCTCAGATGGTATATGGGGTTGGACAGTGCAAGCATTCGCACCTTCAATGACTTGGGAGAGGCTTTTGTCAAGAAGTATAAGTACAATATGGATATGGCGCCTGATAGAGACCAGTTGAGGTCTATGTCTCAGAGAGATAAGGAGACATTTAAAGAGTATACACAAAGATGGAGGGAATTGGCTGCTCAGATCACTCCTCCCTTGGAGGAAAAAGAGATGACAAAGATCTTTCTGAAAACTCTGAGTTCATTTTATTATGAATGAATGATTGCTAGTGCCCCCAGTGACTTTTCCGAAATGGTAAACATGGGGATAAGGCTTGAGGAAGGAGTCCGAGAAGGACGTTTATCGAAAGAAGAAGCATCGTTGAATAAGAGATATGGCAACAATTTTGGGAAGAAAAAAGACAGTGAAGCGAATGCAATAAGCAGTGGGAGGTAGAGGAGGCCTCAGATCAGAAGGAATCAACCTTCCCGTCAACATCACCATCAAGTATCTTCAGTCATTCCAGTTTTCTCTAATAATCAATCAACACCAGTTCAACAACAACAACCGCAACAACGAACAAACAGCTACAACAACAACAATACCAACAACAATCATCATCAATAAAACTTTGAGAGGAAGAAGGTCTCTTTCGACCCGATTCATATGTCTTATGTAGAATTCTATCCATCTTTGGTACTCAAGAACCTACTTCAACCAAGAAACCCGCCACAAATTCCAGAACCACTTCCATGGTGGTACAAGCCTGAGCTCCGTTGTGCTTTTCACCAAGGAGCACCCGAACATGATATCGAGAATTTTTATCCGCTCAAGTATGAGGTTCAAAAGCTGATGAAGAGTGGAATGGTGTCCTTTGAGGACCGTGCACCGAACGTGAAAGAAAATCCATTACCCGCCCATGGGAATTCTTTTGTGAATATGGTGGATGGTTGTCCTGGTGAATTTAAGGTTTTTGATGTGCGTTTTATCCGAAGATCCGTGGTGCAGATGCATAAGGACATTTGTATGGTGAGTAATTTTGAACATGACCACGATGGTTGTGCTGTTTGTAGTATTAATTCAAGGGGTTGCGAAGTTGTGAAAAGGGACATCCAGCAACTGATGGATGAAGGCATGATTCAAATTGTTCGATCCCGTCATGTAGATGACGATGTAAATGTTATAGTGCCCATTTTCAAGCAGCCAGAGAGATTGGTAATCTAGTACGACAGTAGCAACAATAACAATGTCAGCAATAGATTAGTATCGTCGTTGGTTATATGGTTAGCGGGCCCAGTCCCGTATTCATCTAATAAAGTTGTGCCCTATCAGTATAATGCCGCAATGATAGAAGGTGGTCAAGAGGTCCCGTTGCCTACGACTAGCTCTGTAGTGAGCATTGCTGATGTTACCAAGGTGACCCGCATTGGTCGAGTGTTTGGGCCGGTGTTCCCAAAGGATAAAGAAGAATCAGTTGTTGGAAAGAAGGTGAAAGTGCCTGTTGTAGATCCAGGTGGCACTTCAAAGGGTAAGTCTGGTGAATCCAGCGATTTGAAGGCTAACTATGATGATGAGGTACTTCGTTTGATCAAGAGAAGTGAGTTCAATATGGTGGAGCAGCTGCTCCAAACCCCCCTCAAAAATCTCAGTGTTGTCTCAGCTCATGAATTCTGAAGCGCATAGAGAAGCACTTGAGAGAGTTTTGGAACAAGCATTTGTAGAACATGATGTTACAGTGGATCAATTCGATCATATCATGGCTAACATCACTTCTTGCAATAATCTTAGCTTCTGTGATGAAGAACTCCCTGAGGAGGGCAGAAATCATAATCTGGATTTGCACATTTCTATGAATTGCAAAGAGGATGTTTTGTCAAATATGCTTGTTGACATCGGGTCTTTGCTAAACGTACTGACGAAGTCAACTCTTTCAAAGCTTTCATATCAAGGAGCGCCTATGAGGTATAGCGGTGTAATCGTCAAAGCTTTTGACGGTTCATGCAAAACAGTTATTGGTGAAGTGGACCTTCCAGTTAAGATAGGTCCGAGTAATTTTCAAATTACTTTTCAAGTAATGGATATCCACCTGGCCTACAGTTGCTTGTTGGGAAGGCCATGGATCCATGAGGCAGGAGCTGTTACCTCCGCTTTGCATCAGAAACTCAAATTTGTGAAGAATGGGAAGCTTGTGATCGTTGGCGGGGAGAAGGCGTTGTTGGTTAGCCACCTGTCATATTTCTCTTATGTTGAAGTTGAAGATGAGGTTGGAACTGCGTTCCAAGCCTTGTCTATTGCTGCTGAAAAGAGAGTTGGGGCACTTATGCCCTCATTGAAAGATGCAAGGAAGATTGTAGAAGAAGGCAATGTTGATCAGTGGGGGCGCGTGGTAGAGGTCTCCGACAATAAAGGCAGAACCGATTTGGGGTTCCAGCGAGGTTCATCAATCGCAAGATCTGAAGATATGCGACTTAGCTTTTGTAGCGGAGGGTTCATTCGTGGTAATGAATAACACTTAGTTGTTGTGCTAGAGGATGACGAAGGGGAAGACTGCACCAATTTTGTGACGCATGGAAAGGCTTGCAACAATTTGACTTCTGTTGATGTTCCTGTTATTTTGCATCGATCTAAGTAATTGCTTTTATATGTTTTTAAAATCCTTCTCCTATGCCTAAGGGAGAAGTGAACATTGTTGGGCATTTTCAAATTGATCATTAATAAAATTAATTCTATTCATCCACATCTATGATGTTTTATTTTTACTTTTTGCTTTATTCTGAAAATGGTAATCACAAAAAACATCAATAAACAATATAATTATCCATCTGCATAATATTTGGTCACAAATTCACTTCTCTAAAATCAACATATCAAATCATTATGCATGTTGGTTTCTAACCCCATTGAATACAATGATCCTTCTCCTTCTCCAAATTTTGAATTCCCTGTGTTTGAGGCCGAGGAGGAAAGTGATGAAGAAGTGAGTGATGAATTGTATCGTCTTCTTGAACAAGATGAAAAGACCATTCAGTCGTTCGAAGAGCAGATTGAGTTAGTCAACTTGGGTTCCGAGGATGATGTGAAGGAATTCAAGACTGGGTCTCGACTGTGTCCAGATGTCAAGAAGGGGTTGATTGATCTTCTTTGAGAGTATTCAAATGTGTTTGCTTGGTCCTATCAAGACATGCCTGGTTTGGATTCTGAGATTGTGGAGCATAGATTGTCGTTGAAGCCAGAATGCCCGCAAATCAAGCAGAAGTTGAGAAGAATGCATCCTGATATGGTTGTGAAGATCAAAGAGGAAGTGCAGAAGCATATTGATGCTGGTTTCCTTGTAACCGCTGAGTATCCATAATGGGTGGCCAATATTGTGCCCGTTCCGAAGAAAGATGGAAAAGTCCGCATGTGTGTCGACTATAGAGATTTGAATAAAGCCATCTGAAAGATGACTTCCCTTTGCCACACATTGATATGTTGGTAGACAATAATGCTAAATTCAAAGTCTTTCCGTTTATGGATGGATTTTCCGGATATAATCAGATCAAGATGGCACCCAAGATATGGAGAAGACCACATTCATTACACCTTGGGGAACATTCTGTTATAGAGTGATGCCTTTAGGTCTAAAAATGCTGGTGCAACTTACCAAAGAGCAATGACTACTCTTTTTCATGATATGATGCATAAAGAGATTGAAGTATATGTCGATGACATGATTGCTAAATCAATTGATGAAGAGGAACATGTTGAGTACTTGTTGAAGCTATTCCAGCGTTTGAGGAAATATAAACTCCGCTTGAATCCCAATAACTGTACTTTTGGTGTGTGTTCTGGTAAGTTGTTGGGCTTCATTGTCAACGAGAAAGGTATTGAAGTTGATCCTGCCAAAGTCAAAGCAATATGAGAGATGCCTGCGCCCAAAACCGAGAAGCAAGTCAGAGGTTTCCTCGGCCGCTTGAATTATATCTCCAGATTCATTTCACACATGACTACCACATGTGCGCCTATATTCAAGCTTCTTCAGAAAGATCAGTCTTGTGATTGGACCGAAGATTTCTAGAAAGCTTTTGACAGTATCAAAGAATATTTGCTTGAACCTCCAATTTTGTCTCCACCTGTTGAAGGAAGATCGTTGATCATGTATTTGACTATGTTTGAAGATAGTATGGGTCGTGTTCTTGGTCAGCAAGATGAGACTGGAAAGAAAGAATTTGCAATTTACTACCTCAGTAAGAAGTTCACCGACTGTGAGACTCGGTATTTTATGCTTGAGAAGACTTGTTGCGCATTGGCTTGGGCTTCTAAGCGTCTGCGCCAATATATGTTGAATCATACCACTTGGTTGATATCTAAAATGGATCCAATCAAGTATATATTTGAGAAGCCTGCTTTAATTGGGAGGATTGCCCGTTGGCAGATGTTGTTATCAGAGTATGATATCGAATACCGATATCAGAAAGCGATCAAATGTAGTATCTTGGCTGACCATTTGGCTCAACAATCAATTGAAGATTACCAGTCAGTGCAGTATGACTTTCGTGATGAAGAGATTTTGTACCTGAAAATGAAAGATTGTGATGAACCATTGCTTGAAGAAAGGCCAGAACCTGGTTCCCGTTGGGGCATGGTAATTGATGGAGCTGTTATTCAATATGGAAATGGCGTTGGGGCAGTGATCATTACTCTTCAAGGAACGCATCGACCATTTACATCTAGATTGAATTTCAAGTGTACAAACAACATGGCAAAATATGAAGCTTGCATTATGGGGACTTGAAAAGGCCATGAATCTCAGAATCAAGTATTTAGATGTCTTCGGAGATTCTGCTTTGGTTATGAATCAGATCAAAGGTGATTGGGAGACAAATCAACCTGGTTTGGTACTGTATAGAGATTATGCGAGGAGGATTTCGAATTTCTTTACAAAGGTTGAGTTCCATCATATTCCTCGAGATGAGAACCGGATGACAGATGCTCTTGCAACGTTGGCGTCAATGATTGTAGTGAAGTATTAGAATGAGGTTCCCAATTTGTCGGTGATGCGTCTTGATAGACCAGCTCATGTATTCACTGTTGAAGAAGTCAAAGATGAGAAATCGTGGTATTACGACATCAAATGTTTCCTCCAAAGTAAAATTACCCGTCTAGGGCATCCTTGAAAGATAAGAAGACTTTGAGAAGATTAGTCGGTAATTTCTACTTGAATGGTGATATACTGTACAAGAGAAACTTCGGCATGGTGTTGCTCAGATGCGTGGATAGACAAGAAGCAAACCTGTTGATGACTGAAGTGCATGAAGGTTCCTTTGGTACTCATTCCGATGGACATGCAATGGAAAATAAGATGTTGCGAGCAGGTTACTATTGACTGACAATGGAATCTGATTGTTGCAAGTTTGTGAAGAAATGCCACAAGTGTCAAATATATGCTGATAAGATTCATGTTCCTCCGACACTATTGAATGTTATTTCTTCCCCATGGCCCTTATCCATGTGGGGAATTGATATGATTGGGATGATTGAGCCCAAAGCTTTGAATGGACATCGTTTCATTTTAGTGGCAATTGACTACTTCACAAAATGGGTTGAAGCGGCATCGTATGCAAATATAACCAAGCAAATTGTTGTAAGGTTTATCAAGAATCAGATCATATGTCGTTATGGTGTGCCAAGCAAGATCATTACTGATAATGGATCGAACTTGAATAATAATATGGTGGAAGCTCTTTGCTAAGACTTCAAGATTGTACACCATAATTCTTCTCCCTATAGACCCAAGATGAATGGGGTCGTTGAAGCTGCGAATAAGAACATCAGGAAGATCATTCAGAAGATGGTTGTCACATATAAGGATTGGCATGAGATGCTCCCGTTTGCTTTGCATGGGTATCAAACATCCACCCACACTTCAACAGGGGAAACCCCTTTCTCTCTTGTGTATGGTATGGAGGCAGTGATCCCCGTAGAGGTTGAGATTCCTTCATTGCGTGTGCTCATGGATGCCAAGTTGACTAAGGATGAATGGTGTCAGACCAGGTTTTATCAGCTGAATTAAATTGAAGAGAAGAGATTGACTGCCATGTGTCATGGTCAGTTATATCAATAGAGAATGAAGCAAGCTTTTGATAAGAAGGTCAGACCTCGTGTGTTCAGAGAAGGTGACCTTGTGCTCAAGAAGATTCTATTGTTCAAACCAGATTCTAGGGGAAAATGGACTCCTAATTATGAAGGCCCATATGTTGTTAAGAGAGCCTTTTTGGGCGGTGCTTTAATTTTTACAACTATGGATGGTGAAGAGTTCACTCGTCCTGTGAATGCAGATGCAGTCAAGAAATACTTTGCCTAAAAAAGAAAAGAACAACTCGCTAAGTTGAAAACCCGAAAGGGCGACTTAGGCAAAAAAGAGCATCTCGGTGGATTGAAAACCCGAAAGGGCGATCCAGGCAAAAATTAGAGACATAAAAACGGAAAGAATTTCCCGATAAGTTGAGTACCCCACCTTGGGGAAACTTATGAAAAAATTAGGGATCATGGCAAGTAACTGCAGTCTGCTGATTGTCCAGTTTTGGAAAGACTTTGTTGAGCACAAAGGTTGACGTCGATTCATCATCCCAGTGGCGGTCAAGAGCACAGTGGATATCAAGAATTGGTAGAAGGATTAAGGATCATTTGTATTCAATGTAACCCTTTTCCTTGTAAATTACCATTTTCAACTTTGTAAAAATCTATGGAGTCTTGTCATTTACAAACTACCATCCCATTAAATAAACTTGAGCTTTTGTCCAATTCTTTCTACTCTTATTTACTTCAACCGATAGTTTAAATTTTATTATGATCATTTTGGAAATTAATTTTTTTTAATCAAAATCATATTTTCTTAAAACATATAAAAACAAGGAATTTTTCAAAGAAATTAAAAGGAAGTATCAACAACACTTCAAAGAGCAGCAAGTCCTTAAGTGCTATGATCAGAGGTTCCCCAAGCAGTTAACCCTTCGGGTATCCCTAGTTGTTTGTGTTGATCTGGTTCCCCTACGGAGTGTTTGTTCCTTAGCGAAGTTCCGATTCTTTTCCCCAGCATAGTTGGTTGATTCAGTACATTGTGGCGTGTTATTTCCCCGACAGAGTTTCTGCGTTCCCCAACGGAGTTCGTGTTTCTTCAGCAGGGTTGATCTTCAGCAGAGTAAGATGTTCTTCCCCAGTAGATCGCGTTAGTTTTTCCACCAGTGATCACCCGACTCACTCCCAGTCAGAGTTTCCTCCTGGTTTATGAGAAACTATTGTGTGTTTATCCTCTGCATGGTTGTCTCCCATTTGATATGGTGATTAACCTAAAATTCCCTGCAGACTCGATAATGATTCCTCTCCTCAGCAAATCTCCTCCCTCGACTAGATTTGAGCCTTTGGGATGTTGATTTCTCTGTTCTCCAGCAGTTGTCTCCCTCTTTTTAATGGATTGATCGAGGATTGTATCGATGATTCAAATTCTTTGCGACACCTTTGTATCCTTTGTGATCGTTTTGTTAGCATAATCATCATATATATACGTATACATATACATTCATATAATTTCATAATGGCATATTTGCATCATCATATCTGATTAACTTGTTGGTTTGAGATTCTCATTCTTTATTATGGAGGTACTTTATCCCCATACGAACCTCCGTGACTGTCCTCCCTCAATTGTAGAGTGTCAGCCCCTTAGGCAGAAAAACTTTAACCTTTCTCCTCTTCCCCACTGAGTTGTTTCCTCGTGGATGATTATTACTTCAGTTTCCTCCCCAGTTGTTTATCTGGATAGAACCACTCCCCTTGAGTTATATCCTCATTGGGCTGAGTCTTGATTGACCGTTTCTTTCTAGATTTTACCTAGATAGATGCCATTGGTCCTATAATAGTTTGTTATCCAGTAACTGGTAATATTCTTCTTAGTTGGCAGTTTGTTACTTCTTGCCCAGTACCCGACAAAAGTATCCTAGTTTTCCCAGCAGTGGAATCCCTAGTAGATTCATTTGTTTTTGATTCCTCAAGAAGTATATCCTTGATTTGTTCATCCTAACCGGTGACATATATCTTTCTTTCCCCTGCCTGAGTCTATCCTTGATATGTTCATCTTAACCGATGATGGATATTCTCATCCTTGGTATTCTACCCAGTAAAAAGGTAATTGTAATCCCTATTGTGTTCCCAGAGAGTTAATCCTTGATATGTTCATCCTAACCGATGACAGGTTTCCTCCTCTTTGTGGTATTCTACCCAGTAACCGGTAGTTGTAAACCCTACTTTTTCCCGCGGAGTCTATCCTTGATATGTTCATCCTAACCGTTGACGGATTTTCTCTTCGATGGTATTCTATCCAATAACTGATAGATGTAATTCCTATTTTCTCCCCTCACAGAGTCTATCCTTGATATGTTCATCTTAATCGGTGACGGATTTTCTCTTTGATGGTCTTCAATCCAACATTCGATAGATGTAATTCCTACTTGTTGTTTAGTTGGTATATCCTTGATATGTTCATCCTAACCGATGACAGGTATCCTCCTTGACAGTCTCAGGAAAGTCTATCCTTGATATGTTCATCCTAACCGATGACGAATATTCTCACCTTTGGTCTTCTGCCCAGTAACTGGTAGTTGTAAATCCTATTTTCTGCAGTTTTCCCCAGCAAGGCTATTCTTACCCAGTAACCGGTAATGAATACTCTCTCCTGGCGATTCTCAGTGAGTCATCCTTGATATGTTCATCCTAACCGATGACAGATGTCCTCTCTGTCAGATCTTTATTATCTCCTCACCCAGTAACAGGTAGTAGATAATAGATTTCTGCTCCTCCTGTGTTGAAGTTTATTTCTTTCCCAATCGAGTTGAGTGCGCGTTTCCTTAGTGAAATCTCTTTTCCTGCATGATTCAAGTACTTCAGTTTTATCCTGACTTACTCGTATCCCCTACAGACGTTGTTGTTCCACGACTGAGTCTTTTCCATTTTTGTATGGAATTCCTCAAGTCCCCCAACAGTTTTAAGTCGTAGCCCAGCCTACGTATAACTCCTTTATCCCCCAGAGTCTCTGTTTCCCTAGTGAGTTTTCCTTACGGAATACATTATACTCCTGCAGACTTTCGGTCTCTCTGATTTCTTTTCCTTTGTGGCAATACTTCCCCACAGGGCATTAACTTTTGCATACATATCATTTGCATCATGAGGTCTCTTAGGGACCAAAATTTGTTTCTATGTTGTTATTTAAGCCCATTCTACTGAGTCGACATGAAGATTTTAACCTTCGCCTCATTAGTTAGAATGTTCTTAAATAGGGGCAACTGTAAGACCCCAATTTTGACCCTAAGATCCCTCATGCAATTTCATCATAAGCATTGGCATTGGGATCATACCTTGGCATCCTCCTTACCCCTCTTTCATTGGGCTGGTTTTGGGAGAGATCACCAAGCACTATGTGATTGTATCATACTTGTATATTATTGTTTTACTAACCAAAATACCAAAAATATGTCTTTGTAATTGCCTAACTCTTTTGTAGGTAAGGCATGATCCCATTGATTTATCAAGTTCATATCTAGGGTTTGAGACCCTCATGAAAAAGAGAACAACCATGAATTGATCCAATAATGGTTATGAGCATCATATATGAGTTCCATTGATTCCTACATGATATATTGATAAAGTGTTCTTCAAGAGTTTGTAAGTGATTTGCCTTGGAAACCCTAGTTTGACTGGGTATCTTAAGTAACTTGTCCAATAAGCTATCTCACCAATTGATCAAATTTCTCAAGGGACACTTCAAAATTCATCATCTTATGCATATATGATCTACCATGAGCCAATAAAGTCAAGAGAATTGAAGGTTAGCAAGTTGGTTGATGGTGGTTGGCCAGATGAATTCATCTGATCAAAACTGGGTCTTCCTAGACCCTATCTCCTAAATTTTCACCATATGAAAATCATTCCAAGAGAAACGTTACTCTAAATGACATTCCAAACAACTTTCATGTTGAGACTTAGAACTAGTTTTGCTTTGAAAGTCATTTTCTATGTTGAAACATTATAGGTCATTTTGTCTAAACCCTAATTTGAAAGTCAACTTCCCAAGGCCATAACTTGCTCAATTTTTATGAGATGAAATATTTCCAAGTTTCATAATCAAATTCAAGATGTATAATTAAACTTTGATGTTTTGAGTGAAAGCAAACTCAACTTTTATGAGCAAGTGATATGAGGATACATTATAGGTCATTTTTGACCTATACCATTGAACAAGTGATTTTTCCAAAATTCAAAAATGCACAACTCTATCATTATAAATCCAAATGACATGAAATTGTTGACCATGTTTAAGGTATTTGAAAGAGCTACAACTTTGATGAAGACACTTTTCTCATTTGAATCTCACATAAAAAGTTAAGCAATGTGGAATATTGAAGTATATAGCTTGACACTTAGTAAATTTTTCAACATGTTGAAATTTCCAAACTTCCACCTCAAAATTCTCCATGTTCCAAGCTCCAAATGAAAAAGTGTTGAACATTAAACTTGTTCCCCTTGACCCAAGATTTCCAAAGAACCCAAGTTCATGCATTTTGGATGAAGATTGTTAGGTCTGCACATGGATTTAACAGGGATGCATCATTGGAAAGAATCAAATGTACAAACTTCAGTTCACATTGGCTTGCCATTCAAGCTTCATTCAGACTTCAACATGAATAATTTTGGACCTAATGCATTGCATCATGGGCCCGTACATGCCCATGCACTCGTGCCATTGACATTGCCAATTTTGGTCATATTTTGAAGTGTGCAAATATCATTCCCTTTGGCTATAAATAAAAGGCTTATGAGCTCATTTGAATCACACCTTGCGTGCCAGCTTTGTCCCCCAATTCAAACCCTCTCATTCTAAAGGAAAACCTGAGACATTTCAATTTGAAATTTGAGTTTCAATCTCAACTGCTGGAGATTCAAGAACTCCAGGATCCATAGCCTTGCAACCCCTCCAATCACTTCCTGCTAGCTTCTCAAGTGTGATCAGATCGTGTTTGATGCAAGTATCATCAAGTTCTGCACAACATTGAAGTTAATTTTCAGAAAACTTCATCTCTTTGATTCTCACTCAATTCTACTCAATTCTCTTGGATCTTTGGTTTTCTGAATTCCTACCAATGTAGGCAAGAAGATTGAGTTGCTTAGAGGTTAAATCGAAGCAACTCAGTTGACACACCTCAAAATTCAACTCCTCATATCTTTTTATATATTTGGAGTTAGTTGAAATTGAGGTCAGATTCGTGCTCTACGCCATTTTTTCTTTCAGATCATGTCCTCCTTTTTTTATTTTGGTGATGGTTGAGGGTGGACCAGTCCTGTGAGGTCCACAGGAGAAGAAGACCGAATTTACAACTCTGGTGGTGCGTTGACACGTCTCCCAGACATCAGAGATAAGGGCAAGAAAAACAAACATCAGAAACAAAGATAAGCAAGGCAACAAGCAAAAGATCCTAAGTGCCTAAGGGTTGGGAGGAGGAGGCATTCTCTGAAGCAGTTGAGTCAGCAGGTTCTAGATATTGTCGTTGACGGTGTCCTGTTTGTCCATTCTAGCTTTGAGTTCCTTCTGGTCTTTCTGAAGTTCTTCCAGCGTCTTGAGAACCATATGAATGACAGTAGAGGACTCCCCCTGAGTCAGAGCACTCTGTTCTTCAGCAGCTCTGGCTTCAGCTTCTGCAGCTGCCTTTGCTTCAGCTTCAGCAGCAGCAGCAGCAGCGTCAGCTAGAGCTTTGGCCTCAGCTTCCTTGGCCCTTTGGATTTCTGCATGTCTGGCTTTTTCTTCTTCTTGCCTTCTGGCTTCTTCTTCAGCTTCTCTGGCCAGACGCTCCTGTAGTCTTGCCTCAGCTACTTTGATGAAGTCGTTCCTGACTTGCTTAGAGATGTGCTTCAGCTTGAAGGCCTCAGAAGTCATCCAGCCAATGACTCTGTTCCAGTGTGTCCTTACAGAGTCAGGATCATCACTGATGCCAGAGTTTATGGTCAGAGACTTGACCTTTTATACTGAAGCCTCTGCGAATAGCATAATGGCTTCCTCTAGGGTAGGCAAGGAATGTTCAGGTTCAGATGTTTGAGGTGGAGAGGTTGGATGGCTTAGGTTTAGTGTTTGAGGTTCAGGTTTAGGTTCAGGTTCAGCGGAAGGGTTTGGAGGGATAGTGTCAGAGGTATGAAGGTCAGAGGGTTGAACTTCAGAAGGAGTGATGGTTGGTTGTTCTATGGGGGGTGAAGTTACTTCAGGTGGAGGTTGTGTTGGTTGTTGAGAGGCAAGGTTTTGAGCCTGAAGTTGGGCTAGGGTTGGAGAAGTTGGGTCAGAGTGTTCTGTATCTGAGGAAATGATAAAATAGGGAGGTGATTCTGGGGCTGAAGATGAGGAAGTGGTTTGATTTAATTGTTCAGCTTCGGATAGGGGTAAGGAGGTATTGTCAAGGTTGAATTTGGGTAAGGGTTGAGAAGTTCTGGTGGTGGAAGGAGGAGTTTCAGAGGTGGTGTAGATGGGTGTAGGTAGAGGAGT
Organism: Lathyrus oleraceus; assembly: GCF_024323335.1. Taxonomy (NCBI): domain Eukaryota; kingdom Viridiplantae; phylum Streptophyta; class Magnoliopsida; order Fabales; family Fabaceae; genus Lathyrus; species Lathyrus oleraceus. The sequence goes on from NC_066580.1 coordinate 292,646,298, forward strand.
AGAAGAAGCCAATGGCTGTGCAAAGGGAACAGTAGAGGCAGACTTACCAGAAGATTCTTGCAGAGGTTTCTGGAGGTCTTGATTCAGAAGATTCTCCTAGCTTTGCTCTCTTCGCTTTTGAAGACTTCTCAGATGGACCTCTTTTGAACTTCACGAAGTATGATTCTGAATCTAGCAGATCGTCTAATCTGAAGTCTGAGATGTCCACTCCTTCATCCTTCAGACGTTGGAGGTAGTGGAGGATTGCCTCTTTGGGTTCATTCTTGTAGAACCTTGCGAGACCATTTGGCATATTCCTCTGATCTTTTAAAGCTTCCCAGGAGGTGTCCAGCGTAGGTTTGACTTGAATCTTCTTCAGAATTCGCATGCTCTTCAGATTTCTGGAGTTCAGAGGCCTTCCAGTATCTATTGCCAAATCTTCCATGAGTTTGTTTTTCTCCAGATGATCTACGAGCCCATTTTCTATCAGAACATCAGAGAGAAGTATTCCCAGAGGGATGTAGGTTCTGGGTTTCATGTTGTTCCTGGTCTCCCGTACGGAGTCTCTGAGATATTTGAAGAGGAGGGCTGGGAGGCAAAGCTTCAGACCCTTATGAATACAGTACAAAATACACTTCTGATCTGTATTGATGTAATCTGATGAGTTGGATGCTGGGCGATGATGAATAGTTCCCAGAATGATCTTGAGCCACACTCGGAGATTCTGATGTAGTTCTTTGTTCTTTGATGGGTTACCTTCTGTGTTGTGTTTGAAGATAGTGGGGTTGATTTCATGAGCAATGTACTTTGAGCTAGGATTGATGTCATAAATCCTTCTTCCTCCAGCTTTCTCCATGTTTAGAAAAGAGTCTATTGACTTTTCAGTAATCACAATTTTTACCCCCAAAATGTAGGAGACGATGAAATGGTCGTCAGCGTCAGCAAACCTCCAGAATTCCTTGATGAGGTTTGGGTAAACAGGGCCATAGAGTCATTGAAAGTAGTTTTCCCAACCTTGTTGACGGAGTTCTTCAGTTAGGTCTACTCCATTCCTCTTCATGTTGTTGAAATCCACAAGAGATTCACACAAAACTTCCAGTTTTTCAAAAGGAGTTGCAAGATTGATGTGAGCTTCACGGTCAAGAATATGAGGCTCCTTGTAAACTGGTGTTATGGTTACGCCTGTAACTGTTGGAGTAGGAGTGCTTGTGCTTTGAGCTGCGTTGCTGGAGTCCATTTGTTGAGAGTAGTTGAATACTGATTGTTGTTGAGAATCCATTGATGATGAAGAACAAGATGAAGATGAACTGCTTGCAGAAATGCCTGAGAGAGCTGGTTTGAGAAAGTGAGTGAGAGTGAAGTGTGTGCACAATGTGAGAGAAGTATTTATATACTAAAACGAACTGCATGCAAAACGACACAACAATCAGAGTTTAGCACAAAAACCAAGTTAGCACGCTTAGAGGGAGAAATGATTATGGCTCATTAATGAATGTCTAATCCCAACAGTATGCACACTGCTCGAGGAGATCTCAAACGTCTGTCCTTTGAATTTCTTCTGGACAGCTGTCTAGAAGTTCCAAGGTTAGACGCAATTCACTCCACGTGTTGATGTATCTGATCTTCAGGAATACCAAAGGATTGGTTCCTGGAGATTTCTAACTCAGATATCTTCTTAACTTGGTAGAAGTATCAGAGTCAGAGGCAGAAACTCATTTGTTTATGTCAGAGTCTCATTTTACATCTTCAGAAGCACAATTTATTCAGGGCAATTTTGAATGTTCAGATTCTCTAAGATAAAAAGGAATCTATCTTCAGCTAGAGGTTTAGTAAATATATCTTCCTATTGATGATCTGCATCAATGAACTTCAATGTTACTATCCCTTTCTGAACATAGTCTCTGATAAAATGATGTTTTATTTCAATGTGCTTAGCTCTGGAGTGTAAGATGGGATTCTTACTTAAACAAATGGCAGCAGTATTATCACAAAAGATAGGAATGTTACTCTCGAAGATTTGCAGATCTTCTAACTGATTTTTCATCCAGAGCATCTGAGTTGTGCACAGTGATGCTGAGATGTATTCAGCTTCTGCAGTTGATAGAGCGATAGTTGACTGTTGCTGGCCCAGGATATAAGATTGTTTCCTAGGAGCTGACAATTTCCAGTTGCGCTTTTTCGTTCCAATCTATCTCCTGCGTAATCTGCATCACAGTAACCCGAAAGTCTATACTTTGATGTTTTCTCATACATCAGGCCCAGGTTAGAAGTTCCTTTCAGATATTTGAAAATTCTCTTAACTGCTGTTAAGTGAGTTTCTCTAGGATCTGATTGGAATCTGGCACAAGGACAGACACTAAAGAGAATATCAGGTCGAGTAGAAGTCAGATAGAAAAGGGAGCCTATCATACCACGATAGAGCTTCTGACAAACCTTTTTACTGACTTCTTCCTTTTCAAGAATGCATGTTGGATGCATGGGAGTCTTTGCAGAGTTGCATTCAGCCATGTCAAATTTCTTCAGAATATCTTTTATGTATTTACTTTGATGAACGTACGTGACTTCTGAAGTTTGGTTAATTTGAATTCCTAGAAAGAACTTTAGTTCTTGCATTAAGCTCATTTCAAATTCTGCCTGCATTAACTCAGAGAATTCTTGAAAAACAGAGGCGTTAGCAGAACCAAAAATAATATCATCAACATATATCTGACATATCATGAGATCATTGTTAAGGTTCTTACAGAAGAGTGTGGAGTCAACTTTCCCTCTGATAAAATTGTGTTCCAGAAGAAAGTTACTTAAGCGTTCATACCAAGCTCTAGGAGCTTGTTTAAGTCCATATAAATATTTTTTAAGTTTAAAAACATGTTCTGGAAAATTTGGATTTTCAAAACCTGGAGGTTGGTTGACATACACTTCTTCTGATATATAACCATTAAGGAATGCGCTCTTGACATCCATTTGATATAATTTAATAGAGTGGTTAATAGCAAAAGATACAAGAAGACGAATAGATTCTAACCTTGCGACTGGAGCAAAGGTTTCATTGTAGTCAATACCTTCTTGTTGACTGTAACCTTGAGCTACCAGTCGAGCTTTGTTTCTAACGACTTCTCCTTTCTCATTCAGCTTGTTTCTGAATACCCATCTGGTTCCAATAACGTGAGTGCTTCTGGGCTTGGGAACAAGATCCCAGACATCATTCTTTGTGAATTGATCTAACTCTTCTTGCATAGCTGAAACCCAGTCGTTATCTTGAAGTGCTTCATCACAGGACGTAGGCTCGATCAGAGACACTAGTCCCAGTGGCGTTTCTTCAGAGGTCCTGAAGGTATATCTGGTTCTGACAGGTTCGTCTTTGTTGCCCAGAATCAAATCTTCAGATACGTTGATGCGACTTTTAGCTTTCTTTGGGATTACTGGGGAATGAATTTCCTCAGAGTTCTGAGTGGCAGTTGCTTCTGGAGCTTTATCAGATCCAATAGTTCCGGAGCCTCTGATCCTTCCTTTCTGATCTCCTCCGAAACCTACGAATCCAGCTTCTTTAAGTTCCAGGCTTTGGAACATAGACTTTCTTCCCGTCATGTGTCGCGAGCATCCAGAGTCCAGGCACCATGACTGGTGTTTGAACTTTGCTGCATAAGATATCTGCAACATAAACAATCTTATCTTTTGGTACCCAGAGTCTCTTGGGTCCTTTTTTATTAGTTTTCCCAGAGATTCTTAAAACTTTGGGTTTTCTAGCATTTTCAAATTTTTGTTCTTGTGTGTGTGTATAGTGATATGAAAATGGAGATTTAAGTTGATCACTAGTAGAAGTTTTATCTTTCTTAGGATCATACCCAATTCCTTTTCTATTGTTCTGACTGACTCCATAAATCATGGATGCCATTACACTCCTTCCTATCCCATTTTTCAGAAACTTTTGAAAGGCTTTTTCGTATTTATAAATTATTGTATTTGAAGTTTGTGGAGCTTGAGATAACACTTCTTCCAGTTTTAAACAATTTTTCTTTGCAGCATCTCTTTGTAATGTTAAAGATCTGTTTTCATCTTTTAATTCTAGAATTGCCATCTCAAGTTTGCCACATTCTTCAAATTTTTCTTCAAGACAGCCTTTTATTGCTTTAAACTTTTGTTTTAGTTTCTGATATGAGCTAAGAGTTTCAGACAAACATGATTCTAGATCAGATCGAGAAAGTTCAAAAAATACCTCTTTAGATTCTTCATCTGAACTGTCATTGGATGTGGTAGCCATGAATGCTACATTGGCCTGTTCATCAGAGTCAGGTTCTGATGAGTCAGACTCGCTATCATCCCAGGTAGCCATTAACCCCTTTTTGGTTCTGAGGGAATTTTTCTTGAAGCTCTCTTTTCTGGAACTGTCTTTCTTTAACTTTGGGCATTTGTTCCTGTAGTGACCTGTTTCTTTACATTCATAACAAGTAACATCTTTGTTAGTTTTACCTTTAGACGTTGATTCTGATCGATCCCCTCTGGGTCTTGGTCTTCTGAAGTTGTTGTTCCTCTTTTTCCAGAGTTGTTTAACTCTCCTGGTCAGGAGGGACAATTCTTCTTCCTCATCAGAATGTTCTTGTTCAGAGTCATCTACATCTTCTGTCTCGGCCTGGAATGCTTTGGTTCTGTCAGATTTGCGTCTTTCAGATCTGGACTTTAATGCTACAGACTTGTTCTTCTTCTGAGGCTCATCTTCCTCTAGTTCTATCTCATGGCTTCTGAGGGAACTGACAAGTTCTTCAAGACTGATATTGTTCAGATCATTAGACAGCTTCAGAGCAGTGACCATGGGTCTCCACTTCTTTGGCAAGCTTCTGACTATCTTTTTGACGTGGTCTGCAGTTGTGTACCCTTTGTCTAGAACTTTGAGACCTGCAATAAGAGTTTGGAATCTAGAGAACATTACCTCTATGGCTTCGTCATCCTCCATTTTGAAGGCTTCATATTTCTGGATAAGCGCCAGAGCCTTTGTCTCTTTGACCTGAGAGTTTCCTTCATGAGTCATCCTCAGAGAGTCAAGTATGTCTTTGGTTGTTTCTCTGTTGGTGATCTTTTCATACTCGTTGTAAGATATAGCATTGAGAAGTATGGTTCTGGCCTTGTGATGATTTTTGAAAACTCGCTTCTGATCATCTGACATCTTACTTCTGGGAACTTCAACTCCATCCTCTATGACAGGAGGTTTGTATCCATCTGTGACAATATCCCAGAGATCAGCATCATAGCCTGGAAAGAAGCTCTCAATCCTATCTTTCCAGTAGTCGAATTTTTCTTCATCAAAGACAGAAGGCTTAGCATTGTAACTGTCTCTTTCATTTGTGTGGGCCATGGTTTTTCTCGTTCTGGATCTCTTTACACTGTTAAGTGTTTGATTAGAAAATCAATAACAGAGCCGAACCTCTGATACCAATTGAAGGTGAGAAAAACAAGAAAGGGGGGTTTGAATTGTTTTGGAAAATAAGCGCTTTTGGAAAATAAGCGCTTTTGGAAAATAAAATCACACAGGATTTTATACTGGTTCGCTTATAACACAAAGCTACTCCAGTCCACCCGGCCAAGGTGATTTCACCTTCAACAAGGACTTAATCCACTAATCTTGAAAGATTATTACAACCAACGTCTAAGAGAAAGATCTCTTAGTCCTCTCAAGTATACAGACTGCGCAGAGTCACTTGAGGAATATAAAAACAACTTAGATAAAAACAGAGTTTGTAATCTAGAGTGCTTCTAGGATAAAGCAAGTGTTACAGCAGTAAGAGCAAATAGAATATTTCACGTTTTGAGCAAAAGCTCGTGAAACTTTGAGAGAGAGAGAGAGAGAATATTTCAATGTGTTCAGGTGTATCTCTCAATGTTGTTTGTTGTCCTTTATATAGAGGTGAAAGGACCGTTGAAATTGATGGCAGATGATTTTGTCTTGATTAGGAATCAATGCCATAACTTCTGTTGTTTCTTGCCAAAATAACTTTGTCTCCCTGAATAACTTCTTTCCAATAATAGTTCCTTTCCATTTAAGTTCGAAGTTGATGTTATTCTTTCTGATTTAGGAAATCCATAATCAAGGTCTATGTGACTCTGTTAATCTGAGATCTTGCTATGTGGATTCGGAGCTTCTGATGTTTTGATCTCTTAGGGTTCTGATGATGTCTTCAGATGACGCTGAGAGTTTCTGGAATTTGGATATGCCTTTGTTCAGAGTCAGAACTTCTAGAGCGTACTCCTTGTTCAGATGCCTCTGATGTTTTGCTGTTTTGCTCAGAGTTAGAACATCTTGAGCGCGTTACTACTTCAGATGCTTCTGTTAATTTGTATCTGATATGATTCTGTATCTGATGACGCAATCAGATTCCTTTCTTTTTGTTTAGATTCCTGCACACTTAGAAACTTTTTGTTAGAGTGCCATTTTTGGTTTCGTCGTTTGTTATCATCAAAATCTTGGAATCTGTTGTAGAATAATTTTTGTTCTTACAGCTGTGACTTCTACATAAGTCCAATTATGATTGCTTAACATAGCGCTAAATTTTTGACACAAAAAGGCATAACATTCTAGTTAGTGAGATTGTAAGTCTCCCCTCTTTCATGGTATTGTATGGAAACTTGGCCTTTTTTCCTTCCTTTTGGAAGATGTATTGGTTCAAGGATCCATGCTTGTGATAAGTGGGTTGAGTGTTCTCCAAAAAATGACGAAAAAAACAAAAAGCAAAAGCAAAACAATACTAACTTGTAACTCATTAACAACTAACTTTTAATTTCAAGCCATTTACTTTAATGTCATTTACTTTTAGTCTTTATTCATTTGCCATTATTCATACCATTCTAATTATTTATGTTAATGCAATTCTCACTTTGTCCACTTGGACCATATTGTGTGATATATTCCATTTTGTGTATACTTTGTTTGTTTGTGTGGTCTTTGACCATTAATTTATATAATAACAACAAAAATCCTAAAAAACTTTTGTGTGGACTGTTGACTTGATCTTGGACAAACGGACTTAGAACTTAGGCAACATCCCTATGCTAAAGGACTTGGCCAATGCCAACTTTCATGTAACCAAGTGCTTGTGATTTGAACTTCATTTGATACATCATTGAAGATCCATTTGAGTTCATCTGTAACATGATCATTGTGAAGCTGTTATTTTGAACCCGTGACTTGTGAATTCATCTATTACATGGGCTACCTTGAAGAAGATCATGGAGTGGCTAAGCTTGGATGTGGCTGTCTTTATTTGACTCCTTGCTCTTCAAGATTGATATAATTATGCATTCGTGTGTTGCTTGATTCTAAATGTCTAAGGGAATTTGGGGTTCTATTGACATTCTTGTCTATTGGATTGCTACCCATTGGTCAGATCTTTTCAACCCTTAACTTTTAATTTTATGCATAGGATTAGTCTCTTCATCTCCTACCCATTGGTCAAGTCCATTAGCAAAGGAATGTTGCCTAAGTTCTAAGTCCAATTGGGCAAGATCAAGCCAACAGTCCACACAAAAGTTTTTTAGGGTTTTTTGTTGTTATTATGTACATTAATGGTCAAAGACCACACAAACAAGCAAAGTATATACAAACAAAATATATCACACAATATGGTCCAAATGGACAAAGTGAAAATTAAATTAACATAAACAATTAGAATGATATGTATAATGGAAAATGATATAAAGTGCTAAAAGTAAATTACATTAAAGTAAAAGCTTGAAATTAAAAGTTAATAGTTAGTAAGTTAGAAGTTTGTTTTGTTTTGCTTTTGATTTCAAGACATTCTTTGGAGAACACTCAACCCACTTGCCACAAGCATGGATCCTTGAACCAAAACATATTCCAAAGGAAGGAAAGAAGGCCAAGTTTCCACACAATACCATGGAAGAGGGGAGACTTACAATCTCACTAACTAGAATGCTTATGCCTTTTATGTCATAAATTTAGCGCTATGTTAAGCAATCGTAATTGGACTTATGTAGAAGTCACAACTATTTGAGGTCGGGAAATAGACTTTTGGTGTTAATGCATGTTGGAGACATAGTATTATGAACTATGCTCATTAAACATACCACACACAAAAAATATGCAAAAAGGTGAGGCCTAATCTCATCCATACTCATGTTAATCTTTCAATCAACTAGCATTAGGACTTTGAGATGTCATTGGCCAAATGGAAATGAATGAATGAAGAAGGGGAATTAGATGAAGGGGAAGGGGATGGATGAGATCACAAATTGGTCAAAGGAGGACTTTTACCAAATTAATATCATTCATTCATTTTGGGAGATGGAATGTACATTCCATCAATCCCCTAAATCCAATGATATTAACTTGACAAAGTCAAATCAACCTTGAACAAGGCCCAACAACAAACAAGCAAACTCAATTAAGTCAATACAAATGGTCAACACAATTAAAATGGCATTTATTAAATTAAAAATAGTAAAATAATGCATTAAATTCAAATATGTTTTGTCCAATTCCTAAAATCTCATCAAAACACCAAAGAAATGGCCATGAGATTTATCATAGGTCAAACAAGGTCAAAGGACCTTGGAGAAAAAATTTCATAATTTTTGGACATTTAAAAATATTTTTAAACAATTAAAAACAAATGAAGAATCAATTAATTCATGAAAAATATTAATAATGATCCAAAAAATAATTTTAATTCAGATTATGAAAGAGAAAAATATTTGAATTTTTTTGGTGAAAGTCCCATATTTTTTGGATCAATATTGAATTTAATATGAATTATTGAAGAAAATGCAATTAAAACAAAAATCAGAAAATTCTAAATTATGTGGACCATCAGATCTCCCTCATTAATTGAGGTGGCATATCTAATGATCCAAAACGCGCGTTCCACAAGTTCCTGAGTCAACCGCGTGGCACATATGGTAATCACAAGGGACGATCAAGATTAAAATACGGAGGGTGGATCTTATGGTTCAGAGATTGTCCAGATCATTGCCGGAGCCAGAGCTCCGGTCATCTTCTCCGATGGCACTCACTGGACTGGTCAAGATGAACCATCACCAAAAAAAGAAACAAGGACATGATCTTGAAGAAAAAATGGGACTGAGCTCGAATCTGGCCTCCATTCATTTCAATTCCAAATATATTGAGAGATATGTGGAATTGAAAATTGAGGTACATGATCTGAGTTGCTTCGATTTGACCTCAAAGTAACTAAATCTTCTTGCCTACATTGGTAGAACTTCAGACAACTCAAGAATCAATGGAATTGAGCAAGAATCTAAGAGTTTAAAATTTCTGCAAATTACCTTCAATGGAGGTCTGAACTTGATGGATCTTGAGCTTGCTTGCACTTGGACTCACTCTAATTGCTTGAAGGAGAGGAATTGAAAGGTTTAGAAGCAATGGATTCCTGGAGAATTGAATTCCAAAACGGTGGAGATTCAAGCTCAAATTCAAATGAATTTATCAGGTTTATCCTATGAGAGTGAAGGGTTTTCAATGGGGGATCAAAGCTGGTGCAATGTGTGTATAATTCTGAGCATAAGGGCTTCTATTTATAGCCGAATCATGTGATATTTGCACACTTTCTTCCACTTTCCAAAATTGGCAAATGATGATGCAAAGCTGCATGGGCACGCATAGGCCCATGAAATGATAGATGAAGGTCCAAAATGAATGATCAAATGTGCTGGAGTTAGATTAGATTGCAAGGCACATGTGCATTGATGCTTGAAGTTGGATCCATGCCAAATGATATCAGTCTGTTTAAGCCATGCTCAGCCTATGCATTTCTCATCCAAAATGAATGAATTTTAGCTCTTTGGAAAGGTGAGAGCAAGAGGAACAACTTTCATGTTCAACACTTTTTCATTTGGAGCTTGGAACTTTAAGAAATTTGAGGTGGAAGTTTGGAAATATTTGACATAACAAAAAATTTCTAAGTATCAAGCCATATGTCTCAATATTCCACCTTGCTTAACTTTTTATAGGAGCTTCAAATGAGAAAAGTGTCTTCATCAAAGTTGTAGCTCTCTAGAATACATTAAAAATGGTCACCAATTTCATATCATTTGGATCTGAAATGATAGAGTTATGCATTTTTGAAGTTTGGAAAAATCACTTGATCAATGGTATAAGTCAAAAATGACCTATAATGTAGCCTCATATCACATGCTCAAAAAAGTTGAATTAGCTCCCACTCCAAACATCAAATTTGAAGTAGACACATTTAATTTGATTTTTCAACTTGTAAATCTTTCATCTTATAAAAATTAAGCAAGTTATGGCCTTGGGGAGTTGACTTTCAAATTAGGGTTTAGACAAAATGACCTATAATGTTTCAACATAGAAAATGATTTTCCAAGCAAAACTAGATATAGGTATCAACATGAAAGTTGTTTGTAATGTCATTTAGAGTAAGGTTTCTCATGGAATAATTTTCATATGGTGAAACGTGTAGGAGATAGGGTCTAGGGAGACCTAGTTTTGATCAGATGAATTCATCTGGCCAACCACCATCAACCATCTTGCTAACTTCCAATTCTCTTGACTTTATTAGCTCATGTTAGATCATATATGCATAAGATGATGAAATTTGAAGTGCCCCTTGAGAAATTTGATCAATTGGTGAGATAGCTTGTTGAAGGAGTTACTCAAGATACCTAGTCAAATTAGGGTTTCCAAGGCAAATCACCCTCAAACTCTTGAAGCAAACCTGATTAATATAACATGTAGAGAACACTGGGACTCATATATGATGTTCATAACCATTCTTGTATCAGTTCTTGGTTGTGCTCTTTGTTCATGAGGGTCTCAAACCCTAGATGTGTACTTGATGACTCAATGAGATCATGCCCTACCTACAAAAGAGTTAGGCAAATGCAAAGACATATTTTTGGTATTTTGGTTAGTGAAATGATAAAACACAAGTGTGATATAATCACAAAGTGCTTTGTGATCTCTTCCAAAATAAACCCAATGAAAGAGGGGTAAGGAGGATGCCAAGACATGATCCCAATGCTTATGCTTATGATGAAAATGCATGAGGGATCTTAGGGTCAAATATGGGGTCTTACAGCTGCCCCTATTTAAGGAAATTCTAACTAAGGAGGTGAAGGTTAAAATCTTTGGCTCGACTCAGTAGAATGGGCTTAAATAACATCATATAGAAACGAATTTTGGTCCCTAAGAGACCTCATGATGCATATGTTATGAATGTAAAAGTAAATTCTTTGTGGGGAAATATTGCCACAAAGGAAAAAGAAATCAGAGAGACTGAAAGTCCGCAGGAGTATAATGCGTTTCGTAAGGAAAACTCACTGGGTAGACAGAGACTCTGGGGGGAATAAAAAGAGTTATGCGTAGGCTAGGCTACGACTTAAAACTGCTGGGAGACTAGAGGGATTCCACAAGATGGAAAGACTTAGCCGGGGAAACAAAATCATCTGCAGGGGATACAAATAAGTCAAGATAAAACTGAAATACTCGATTCATGTAGGGGAAAGCAATTTCACTAAGGAAATGCGCACTCAACTCAACTTGGGAAGGAATAAACTTCAACACAGGAGGAGCAGAAATCTATTATCTACTACCTGTTATTGGGTAAGGAGATAATAAAGATCTGACATAGAGGACATCCGTCATCGGTTAGGATGAACATATCAAGGATGACTCGCTGAGGGTTCCAGGAGAGGAAAATCATTACCGGTTACTGGGTAAGGATAACCTTGCTGGGGGAAACTGCAGAAAATATGATTTACAACTACCAGTTCCTGGGAAGAAGACCACGGGTGAGAGTATCCGTCATCGGTTAGGATGAACATATCAAGGATAAACTCGACAGGGAAGAAAATCCGTCATCGGTGAAGATGAACATATCAAGGATAGATTGGCCTGGGAATGTCAATGAGGATACCCGTCATCGGTTAACATATCAAGGATATACCAACTGAAAAAAGGGAGGAATTACATCTATCGAAAACTGGATAGAAAACCGTCAGAGAGAGAATCCGTCACCGGTTAGGATGAACATATCAAGGATTAACTCTGCGAGGGGACAAAGTAGGATTTACAACTACCAGTTACTGGGTAGAAGACCAATCAAAGAGAAAATCCGTCATCGGTTAAAGTGAACATATCAAGGATAGACTCTGAAAAGGGGAGTAAAAATAGGAATTACATCTATTAGTTATTGGATAGAATACCAAAGAAGAGAAAATCCGCCACTGGTTAAAGTGAACATATTAAGGATTGACTCTGCATAGGAGAAAAGTAGGATTTACAACTACCGGTTACTGGGTAGAAGACCAACAAGGAGAAGAAAATTTGTCATCGGTTAAGATGAACATATCAAGGATTAACTCTCTGAGAAACAAAATAGGATTTACAACTACCTTTTTACTGGATAGAATACCAAAGGTGAGAATATCCGTCACTGGTTAACATGAACATATCAAGGATAAACTCCTGCAGGGGAAGAAAAAATATCTGTCACCGGTTAAGATGAACATATCAAGGATATACTTTCCCGGGAATAGATCCACTAGGGATTCTGCTGAGGAGAAAAAGGGTACTTTTGCCGGGTATTGGGCAAGAAGTAACAAACTGTAAACTAAGAAGAATATTACCAGTTACTGGGTAATAAACCCTTAGGGGGCCAAAAATATCTATCTAGGTAAGAGCTAGAAAAAAACGATCAATCAAGACTCAACCCACTGAGGATATAACTCAAAGGGAGTAATTCCATCCAGAAAATTTGTTGGAGAGGAAACTGAAATAACAATCATCCACGAGGAAACAAACTCAGTGGGGAACCGGATAAAGGTTAAAGTCTTTCTACTTAAGGGGCTGACGCTCTACAATTGAAAGAGGACAGACACCAGATTTGGTATAGGGATACGGTGCCGCCATAACAGAGAATGAGAATCTCAAACAAATCAAATATGAAGATATAGGATATGCAAATCATGAAATTATATGAATATATGTATGTGTATATGTATATGTATATGTATATGTATATGTATATGTATATGTATATGTATATGTATATGTATATGTATATGTATATGTATATGTATATGTATATGTATATGTATATGTATATGTATATGTATATGTATATGTATATGTATATGTATATATGAGGATTATGCTGACAAAATGATCACGAAGGATACAGAGGTGTCGCAAAGAAATTGAACCACCGGTACAATCCTCGGTCAATCCACAAAATATGGAGAGAAACTGCTGGAGAAAATGAAGATCACCACCCAAGGGACTTCACTCTAGCTGAGGACGGAGGAGATCTGCTGAGGATAAAACAAACAATTTGTGGGGAATTTTAGGTCCACACCATAAAAATGGGAGACAGCCCTGCAAAGAAACAAATCAAAACCTGCTCCAGGACCAGGAGGAAACTCTGACCGAGGAGCAAAGATAAGACGATTGGCGGGGACACCAAAGGGATCTACTGGGGAAGATCAAACATCTCTGATGACGATCCACTTGCTGAGGAAATACGAACTCCGTTGGGAAAGGCCGAAACTCTGTTGGGTACAAGGACACACCACAATTATCTCAACTGGGGATAAAGAAAGAAGCTCTACCGGGGATCAAACACTCCGTCGAAGAACTGAATCAACACAAATGTCTAGGGGTACCCGAAGGGTTAACTGCTTGGGGAACCTCAGATGCTTCGCACTTAAGGACTTGCTTTTCATTGAAATGTTGTTGATATTACTGTTAGTTGCTTTGGAAAAATTCTTGGTTTTATATATTAAAGAAAACTTGATTTTGATTTTAAATTTTAATTTCAAAATGATCATAATAAAAATTAAAACTATTGGCTGAAGTAAATAAGAGTAGAAACAATTGATAAAAGCTCAACTTTATTTAATAGAATGGTAGTCTGTAAATGACAAGACTCCATAGATTTTAAAAAGTTGAAAATGGTAATTTACACGGAAAAGGGGTACATTGAATACAAATGATCCTTAATCCTTATACCAAATCTTGATATCCACTATGTTCTTGGTCGCTGCTGGAGATGAACTAATGTCAACCCTTGTGCTCAAACAAGTCTCCAAAATCACTAAAGATCAGCAGAATGCAGTTACTTGCCAGAATCCCTAATTTTTGAATAAGTTGCCCCAAGGTGGGGTACTCAACTTTTCGGGAAATTCCTTTCTGTTTTATGTCTCTAATTTTTGCCTGGATCGCCCTTTCGGGTTTTCAATCCACAAGGACGTTCATTTTTGCCTAAGCCACCCTTTTTGGTTTTCAACTTAGCGAGCTGTTCTTTTATTTTTTAGGCAAAGTATTTCTTGACTGCATCTGCATTCACAGGACGAGTGAACTCTTCACCATCCATAGTTGTAAAAATTAATGCACCACCTGAAAAGGCTCTCTTAACAACACATGGCCTTCATAATTAGGAGTCCATTTTCCTCTGGAATCTGGCTTGAATGATAAAATCTTCTCGAGCACAAGGTCACCTTCTCTGAACACTAGAGGTTTGACCTACTTATCAAAATCTTTCTTCATCATCTGCTGATATAACTGACCATGACACATGGCAGTTAATCTCTTCTCTTCTATCAAATTCAACTGATCAAACCTGGTATGACACCATTCAACCTCAGTCAACTTGGCTTCCATGAGCACACGCAATGAAGGAATCTCAACCTCTATGGGAGCACTGCTTCCATACCATAAACAAGAGAGAAAGGGGTTTCCTCTGTTGAAGTGCGGACGGATCTACGATACCCATGTAAAGCAAATGTGAGCATTTCATGCCAATCCTTATATGTGACAACCATCTTCTGGATAATCTTCTTGATGTTCTTATTTACAGCTTCAACAATCCCATTCATCTTGGGTCTATAGGGAAAAGAATTATGATGTGCAATCTTGAAGTCTTTGCAAAGACCTTCAACCATATTGTTATTCAAGTTCGACCCATTGTCAGTAATGATTTTACTTGGCACACCATAACGGCATATGATTTGATTCTTGATAAACCTTACAACAACTTGCTTAGTTACATTTGCATACGATGTCGCTTCTACCCATTTTGTGAAGTAATCAATTACAACTAAAATGAAACGATGTCCATTCGAAGCTTTGGGCTCAATCATCCCAATCATATCAATTCCCCACATGGAGAAGGGCCATGGGGAAGAGATAACATTCAATAGTGTCGGAGGAACATGAATCTTATCAGCATAAATTTGACACTTGTGGCATTGCTTCACAAATTTGCAACAGTCAGATTCCATTGTCAGCCAATAGTAACTTTCTCGCAACATCTTCTTTTCCATCGCATGTCCATTGGAATGAGTGCCAAAGGAACCTTCATGCACTTCAGTCATCAACAAGTTTGCTTCGTGTCTATCCACGCATCTGAGCAAAACCATGTCGAAGTTTCTCTTGTACAGTGTATCACCATTCAAGTAGAAATTACCGGCTAATCTTCTCAAAGTCTTCTTATCTTTCAAAGATGCCCCAGGCGGGTAAATCTGACTTTGGAGGAAACATTTGATGTCGTAATACCCTGGTTTCTCATCTTTGATCTCTTCAACAACAAACACATGAGCTGGCCTATCAAGACGCATCATAGATAAATTGGGAACTTCATTCCAATACTTCACCATAATCATTGACGCCAAAGTCGCAAGAGCATCTGCCATCCGGTTTTCATCTCGAGGGATATGATGAAACTCAACCTTTGTAAAGAAAGTTGAAATCCTCCTTGCATAATCTCTATATGGTACCAAACTGGGTTGATTTGTCTCTCATTCTCCTTTGATCTGATTCACCACCAAAGTCGAATCACCGAATACATCCAAATACTTGATTCTGAGATTCATGGCCTCTTCAAGCCCCATAATGCAAGCTTCATACTCCGCCATGTTGTTTGTACACTTGAAAGTCAATCTAGCTGTAAAAGGTAGATGTGTGCCTTGAGGAGTAATAATTACTTCCCCACTGCCATTTCCATATTGATTAACAGCTCCATCAAATACCATGCCCCAATGGGAACCAGGTTCTGGCCCTTCTTCTAGCAATGGTTCATCATGGTCTTTCATTTTCAAGTATAAAATCTCTTCATCAGGAAAGTCATAATGTACTGACTCGTAATCTTCAATTGGTTGGTGAGCCAAATGGTTAGCCAAGATACTACCTTTGATCGCTTTCTGAGATCGGTATTCGATATCATACTCTGATAGAAACATCTGCCAATGGGAAATCCTCCTAATTAAAGCAGGCTTTTCAAATATATACTTGAGTGGATCCATTTTGGATATCAACTAAGTGGTGTGATTCAACATATGCTGACGCAGACGCTTAGCAGACCAAGCCAATGTGCAACAAGTCTTCTCAAGCATTGAATACCGAGTCTCATAGTCGGTGAACTTCTGACTGAGGTAATAAATTGCAAATTCTTTCTTTCCAGTCTCATCTTGCTGACCAAGAACATAACCCATACTATCTTCTAACACAGTCAAGTACATGATCAACGGCCTTCCTGCCACAGGTGGGGACAAAATTGGAGGCTCAAGCAAATGTTCCTTGATACTATCAAATGCTTTCTGGCAATCCTCGGTCCAATCACAAGACTGATCTTTCCGAAGAAGCTTGAATATAGGCGCACATGTGGTATTCATGTGGCAAATGAATCTGGAAATATAATTCAAGCAGCCGAGAAAACCTCTAACTTGCTTCTCAGTTTTGGGCGCAGGCATCTCTTGTATTGCTTTGACCTTGGCAGGATCAACTTCATTACCCTTCTCACTGACAATAAAGCCCAACAACTTACCAGAACGAACACCAAAAGTACACTTATTGGGATTCAAGCAGAGTTTATACTTCCTCAAACGCTGGAATAGCTTCAACAAATGCTCAACATGTTCCTCTTCATCAATTGATTTATCAATCATGTCATCGACATAAACTTCAATCTCTTTATGCATCATATCATGAAAAAGAGTAGTCATTGCTCTCTGGTAAGTCGCACCAGCATTCTTTAGATCAAAAGGCATCACTCTATAACAGAATGTTCCCCAGGGTGTAATGAATGTGGTCTTCTCCATATCCTCATGTGCCATCTTAATCTAATTATATCCGGAAAATCCATCCATAAACGAAAAGACTTTGAATTTAGCATTATTGTATACCAACATATCAATGTGTGGTAGAGGGAAATCATCTTTCAGACTGGCTTTATTCAAATCTCTATAGTCGTCACACATGCGGACTTTTCCATCTTTCTTCGGCACGGGCACAATATTGGCCACCCATTGCGGATACTCAGCAATTACAAGAAACCGACATCAATCTGCTTCTGAACTTCCTCTTTTATCTTCACGGCCATATCATAATGTGTTCTTCTCAACTTCTGCTTGACTGGCGGGCATTCTGGCTTCAATGACAATCTATTCTCCACAATCTCAGAATCCAACCCAGGCATGTCTTGATAGGACCAAGCAAACACATCTGAATACTCTCGAAGAAGATCAATCAACCCCTTCTTAGCATCTGGACACAATCGAGACCCAATCTTGACTTCCTTCACATCATCTTCGGAACCCAAGTTGACTAGCTCAATCTGCTCTTTAAATGGCTGAATAATCTTTTCATCTTGCTCAGGAAGACGAGACAATTCATCACTTACTTCTACATAATGATTTGATATTCAATGGGGTTAGGAACCAACCTGCATAATGATTTGATATTTTGATTTTAGAGAAGTAAATTTGTGACCAAATATTATGCAGATGGACAATTATATTGTTTATTTATGTTTTTTGTGATTACCATTTTCAAAATAAAGCAAAAAGTAAAAATAAACATCAAAGATGTGGATGAATAGAATTAATTTTATTGATGATCAATTTAAAATGCCCAAACAATGTTCACTTCTCCCTTAGGCATAGGAGAAGGATTTTAAAATATAAAAGCAATTACTTAGATCGATGCAAAATAACAGGAATATCAACATCAGTCTAATTGTTGCATGTCTTTCCATGCGTCACGGAGTTGGTGCAGTCTTCCTCTTCGCTGTCCTCTAGTACAACAGCTAAGTGTTATTCATTGCCATGAATGAACCCTCCGCTACGGAAGCTAAGTTGCATCTCTTCAGATCTTGCAATTGACGATCCTTTCTGGAACCCTAAACCAGTTCTTCCTCTGTTGTCGGAGACCTCTACCATGCGCCCCCATTGATCAACAACATCTTCTTCAACAATTTTCTGAGCATCTTTCAGCGAGGACATAGGTGCCCCAACTCTCTTCTCAGCAGCAATAGATAAGGCTTGGAACGGAGTTCCAACCTCATCCTCAGCTTCCACATAGGAGTAAGATGAAAGATGGCTAACCAACAACGCTTTCTCTCCTCCAACAATTACCAGCTTGCCACTCTTAACAAATTTCAACTTCTGATGCAGAGTGGGGGTAACAGCCCCTGCCTCATGAATCCATGGCCATCCCAATAAATAGCTGTAGGTCGGGTGAATATCGATTACCTGGAAAGTAATCTGAAAATCACTCGGACCTATCTTAAGTAGAAGGTTCACTTCACCAATGACTGTCTTGCGAGAGCCATCAAAGGCTTTAACAGTTACCCCACTATATCTCATTGAAGCTCCCTGGTAAGATAACTTTGACAAAGTTGACTTTGGAAGCACATTGAGTGAGGAACCGGTGTCAACAAGCACATTTGACAAAGCATCTTCCTTGCAAATCATCGAAAAATGCAAAGCCAGATTGTGATTTCTTCCCTCCTCAGGGAGTTCTTCATCGCAAAAGCTCAAATTATTGCATGAAGTGATTATAGCTACAATATGATCAAATTGATCCATAGTAACATCCTGCTCCATATATACATGTTCAAGAACTCTCTGGAGTGCTTCTCTGTGCGCTTCAGAATTCAAAAGCAGAGACAACACGGAACTCTTTGAGGGAGTCTGGAGCAACTTCTCAACCACATTAAATTCGCTACTCTTAATTAGTCGGAGTACCTCATCATCATCGTTGACTTTCAAGTTGCTGGATTCACCAGACTTATCCTTTGAACAACCAACCAAATCTTCATTAGGCACCTCCGCCTTCTTACCAACAATTCTTTCTTCTTTATTCTCCGGGAACACCGATCCAAATACTCGACCACTGCAGGTCACCTTCGTAACATCCGCAATGCTCACCATTGAACTGGTCATAGGTGACGGGATCTCTTGACCATTCTCTATCATCATAGCATTATATTGATATGGTACAACCTTATTAGATGCATACGGGACTGGGCCCGCTAACCGTATTACCAACGGCGATACTGATCTTTTGCTTATGTTCTTGCTGCTACTGCTATCATGCTGAATTACTAACTACTCTGGTTGCTTGAAAACGGGCACTATGACATTGACGTCGTCATCTTCATGATGGGATTGACAAAGTTGGATCATGCCTTCATCCATCGGATGCTGGATGTCCCTTTTCACCACAACACACCCCCTTGGGTTCACGCTACAAATATCACAACCATCATGATTATGTTCACAGTCACTCACCATACAGATGTCATTTTGTATTTGCACCAAGGATCCACGAATAAAACGTACATCAAAACTTTGTACTCACCAGGACAACCGTCCACCATATTAACTGAAGAGTTCCCATGAGCGGGCAAAGGATTAACTTTCACATTTGGTGCGCAGTCCTCGAAGGACACCATGCCACTCTTCATAAGCTTTTTCACCTTATACTTCAATGGATAACAGTTTTCAATGTCATGCCCAGGTGCACCCTGATGAAAAGCACAACGATGCTCGAGTTTATACCACCAAGGAAGTGGTTCTGGGATCTGCGGTGGGTTCCTCGGTTGAATCAAGTTTTTGACGACTAATGATGGATATAATTCTGCATACGTCATAGGAATCGGGTCAAAAGAGGCCTTCTTCCTCTCAAAGTTCTACTGATGATGATGATTGTTATTGGAATTGTTGTGGTTGTTGTTGTTGACGTTGATTTTGATATTGATGTTGTTGTTGTTGTTGAATTGGTGTTCTTTGCTGATTAGAAAATACTGGAATAATGGAAGATACTTGATGATGATGATGTTGACGAGGTGGTGGATTTCTTCTGATCTAGGGCCTCCTCTGCCTCCCACTGGAAATCGCGTTGGTCTCATTATCCTTCCTCTTGCTGAAACTACGGCTATACTTCTTGCTTGTTGACGCCTCATCTTTTGACAATCGTCCTTCACAGACCCCTTCTTCAAGTCTCATCCCCATACTTACCATTTCGGTAAAGTCACTGGGGGCACTGGCGATCATGCGTTCATAATAAAATAAACTCAGGGTTTTCAAAAAGATTTTTGTCATCTCTTTCTCCTCCAAAGGAGGAGTGATCTGGGCAGCCAACTCCCTCCATCGCTGGGCATACTCCTTGAACGTCTCCTTATCTTTCTGAGACATGGACCTCAGCTGGTCCCTATCCGGCACCATATCCACGTCGTACTTGTATTACTTCACAAAGGCTTCTCCCAAGTCATTGAAAGTGCGGATGTTTGCACTATCCAACCCCATATACCAACGGAGTGCAACACCTGTCAAGTTATCCTGGAAGTAGTGAATTATCAATTGGTCATTATCTGTCTGAGTAGACATCTTGCGGGCATACATCACAAGATGACTGAGTGAGCAAGAATTCCCCTTATACTTCTCAAAGTCAGGCACAATGAATTTCACTGGGATCTTCCTATTGGGTACCAAGTACAAATCAGTAGCACTCTTCCCTAATAGATCTTTCCCTCTCAGCGTTTTCAATTCCTTGCGCAGCTCAAGAAATTGGTCCTTTATCTCGTCCATCTTCTCATAGACATCCTGACCCTCAGATGGCTCAGAGTGATAGACGGTGTCCTCTACACGAGGCAAAGTGTGCACAACTAGAGGTGGCGCGGACATGACCGGGCTAGATGCCGGCATGGAAGCAAAGGTAGGAGCAAAACCTTCTGGCACAAAGTTGGGCGGCATTCCCCATGGGAATCCGACTGGAATGTTTGGTGCGAAGTGGGCGGTAGCAGCAGGCACGGTAGAGGTAACCACTTCTGAGATAACAGTCCTTGCGGGAGGAGTTGCAGGCGTTGGAGAAGCTTGGCTCTGAGCAGCAAGAACTGACTCCATCAAGGCAGTCAGTCGGGCAATTTCGTCCTTCAGCTCTCGGTTCTCTTACTTAAGGTGTTCCATGATTCTCTGATGATTGGCTCTGGTATTGTACCGGTTGTAATACCCCAAAATTTACCCTTCTTTTTTTCCCCTAGAAACATGGGATTATGTTTCACACTTCATTGGCATCATACTAGGTCATACCCATTGCATACTGCATTAGTGACATGGAAATCAGGTTTTGATTGATCACTCGTTAACAGAAGGAGCCCACACAAAGAAATATTGAGAATTGGACTTCATTCTCCAAGTATACAAGTCTCAAGGGGCTCAGATGGCTCCAAGTATCTTATTATGGTCCTCAGTTCATCAATGAAGGATTCAGAGCTATCAGAGTGTTCATCTGGATTTAATCAGGAAATTAGGGTTTCGTGGCTACCTGCAACAGGAAATGTTCGGTTGGAAGTATAAAAGCTTATCCATGTCATGATTGGAGAGTCATCTTGGCCTATGAGGACTCACAATTATCTCAGAAAGATCCATTAGCAAGCAGTGCAATCAGTTCCCGATCAATTTTGCCCTAAAATTAGGGTTTGGTATAAAATCAGTTTATTTCAGATTCTTTGGGGGAAACTCTTTTCCATGGCCCTCCATATGCCTATAAGGGTCTACATACAAAAAGTCATCTTTTTATGTGGGTCAAAAATGCTTCAATTGATCACTAGAATCGAGAATCAGACAGTTTGGGAAAAGTCAACTGTGGGGCCAGAAAAGTCAACTCCTGACATTTTGAGAGTGGAATATCAAAATTCATGCCAAGGGGATCCTACATGTAAATTTTGATCAAGGTTGGATCATGGATTTGTCATTTAATCAGGAATTGGAAAAGTTACTTAATTTGGAAATGGTTGACTTTCCATTTAGGGAAAGATTTTATGATTTTTGCACTCACTTTAAGCCCATTTTCCATCAAGATAAAATCTCCATTTGAAAATTTCTCCAACATGAAAGTTATTCCTCTTGTTCCAAGCTTTCTAGAAATATAAAGTTTGCTCCATTTGGATCAAAATTGAGAAAGTAATGCCTAGTCAAAGTGGGGCATATTTTTAGGACACTTAGAAAAATTTCTAAGTCTCAAAATCTTCAATGTTTGTCAAGACTTCTTGGCCAGTTTTCTTGCACTTCAAGGCACCAATTCAAAATGTTTTCTTAACAACAATTATACCTTTCCATGTCCTCTTTCACCTCCTTTTGGAATCATCTCATTTGGATCCATGGTTTGAGAGATACACTCACTTAAAGTTGGCACCATGACCTAAGATTTCTAGACAGATTTTGTGCCTAGCTTGCCCAACCATCTTGCAATTGGTGTGACATGAATTTGAGGCCAATTTTGACCTTCTTCCACTCATTATTTCTACTCATGCCCAACATGAAACATGCTATGCTCCATGAGATCTTTCTACTGTTTGCATTATCTCAACAATTGATGGCTTGTTCATCAAGTTATGAAGCTACAAAGTCACCATCTTGGACTGATTTCATGTTGCACAAGCCAAGCCATGCATGCTGCACAAACCAGCCCATGTTTTACTTTCCTCATTTTGCCATGCATTGTATTTCCACTCACTTAAACTTTGCCAAAATAAGTATCTCACGTGCCCTTTTCCTTTTCTAACACCACCTCACCAAATTGCAACCAAGTTACATCCTTTGCTCACCTCATGGACAAATAATTTCTGAGCCCATTAAAGACATTTGACCCATCATATTTAAAGACATAAACCCTAAACCTGAAAGCAAGGCTAGTTAATTATCGAGCAAGCAAGCAAGGCAAGGTTTATTGGAGTCAGCTTCCATTTCTCAGCAAAGCTCTCAAATTAAAGTTTCTTGAAGCATCAAGGCAGCACCATTTCTCTTCCATTCTCTCCACAGTCAAGGGGAAGTGGACCTAACTTCCACTAGGTAACTTCCTTGCACCATTTCCATAGCTATGTTGTTGATACATTTGTGCTCAATGCTATGCTTGCTTCATGCCTGTTTACCATACCAATCATATGCTTGTGTTCATTTTTGAAGCCCTCAACACGAGGCATTGTTCATGTTGCTGATTTATGTTGTTGATTTTTACCCTTACCCGTGTCCATATTGAAATCTTATTTTCAATATTTCTCCATGAATAAGCTATCATTTCGCTTAAACAAAGATACCATGTTAATCTTCACATTTCATACTTGAGATTTGGGCTTTATTTCGTGTGTTTTTATGCACTATGGTGGTCGCATTTTGGTGTTGAAGTTTGAAAAAACTCACTGCATGTTCTGCGTTTTTTTGCATGGCGCTAGGGTTTTCTTGGCCCAATGAAGAAGATGACTGCGTGTCATCTTGAGGGCCCTTGGATCACTTGCCTTCGTTTTAATCTTGGTCGCCCGTTCTTTTTGTCTTTTAGTCACTTAAGTAAACTTGACCAATTGATGTTATGTCACATGTTATTTTTAATAAAATGTTATTTAAGTGTCACACCTGGTTTAAGTGGTGACTTGGGTCGTGGGCCTTCCGCTGTTCGTTTTCCACACCCCCCTTTCCTGGCCCATCAGCACTAATACACTTCCATTTCCATTTTCTTTTTTAATTCACATTTATTTTCTGTTTATATTTTTATTGATATAAAATATTTTCTTTATCCATAAAATTATCCAAAAATATTTTCCATTTTT
This sequence comes from Lathyrus oleraceus, assembly GCF_024323335.1. NCBI lineage: Eukaryota > Viridiplantae > Streptophyta > Magnoliopsida > Fabales > Fabaceae > Lathyrus > Lathyrus oleraceus. The sequence goes on from NC_066580.1 coordinate 292,670,141, forward strand.
CTTGATGCCTTATTTAATTTTATTTAATTTTTATTTTCGCATTTATTTAATTTTGATATTTTATTTTAATTATTCATTCCAAGTGGTTCATTTTAGCATACATTTTTTTATTGATTTTATTTTTATAACATAAAATTATTTTCAGCCTTTGATTTTTGGGATGAAGGTTGACCACTGTCCTATGGTCAACCTGACTTTTTCTTGGATTTTTATTTCACAATTTACCATTTATTCTTGATTTATTTTTAACCTAGTCTTGTTGATTGAGTTTTGGTTTGACCTCTGTTTTGTTTTAATTAATTCATGTACCAATTTTCATTATTTTTGAAATCTTTTTGGGGGATGATGTTGTCCTGACCCCACCTTACTTAGTTTAATTTCTCATAATTTTCTTGATTAATTTGCTATTTATTCTTGATTTATTTTTAACCTAGTTTGGTTGGTTGACTTTTAGTTTGACCTCTATTTTGTTTCAATTAATTCATGAACCAATTTTCATTATTTTTAAAATCTTTTTGGGGGATGATGATATCCTGACCCCACTTTACTTAGTTTAATTACTCATAATTTTCTTGATTAATTTTCTATTTATTCTTGATTTATTTTTAACCTAGTTTGGTTTGTTGACTTTTAGTTTAACCTCTATTTTGTTTCAATTATTTCATGAACCAATTTTCATTATTTTAAAAATATTTTTGGGGGATGATGATGTCCTGACCTCACCTTATTTAGTTTAATTTTTCATAATTTTCTTGATTAATTTGCTATTTATTTGATAATTATTAAGTTGGTTCGATTTTTCAGTTGACTTCTTTATTATCGATGTTTGACTTAGGTATTGCTTATGGAAATTGAAGAGATCTTTTGATACTCCCTTGTTCATCTCATATGCCATGTATTAGAGGCCTTCTAGCTTGATTTTATTTGATCTTCACCTCATTTCTCGATTTAATTATTTCAGTGGATCCTTCTTGTGCTTCTTTTTACGTGTCTGATTCATCTGTTATCTCTTATACTTGTTTCTTTCATCCATGCTTACTATTGCTTGATTGTTTGACATGTTCATACTTCCCATGCCTTTTTTAATGCTCCTTTATTTCATTCTTTGATTCTTTGAATGGGTTATATACTTGTTTACTTATCTGATTTGATTGATAACTGTCGCCTACTTGTATGATGATTGAGGCATATATTCTTATTGTTTGATTGCCATGAACCATCCCCATTCATAACAAATGTACCCCTATCCCATAAAGTGTATAATATTTATTCTTTCATTCTTTATTCATCTATTAATACAAGAATTAAAACGAACATCCGATAATCATTTCAAAACAAGATCAAAAGCTCGATCCAACGTCGAGTAATCATTTTCAAAACTTAACAGAACCAGTTGTCGCAACGTGCAAAAAAAATAACCGGCGAAAAAGAAACAGAAGAGTCGCCACCGTTCGTTATTTATCCCAAAGGAGGGAAAGGAAACGATCAAAGAAAACCTGAAGAGAAGGAAAAGACAAGGTCTCGCAACCAAATCTTGGGTTCGGGAGTCGATTATGCGAGGGGAAGGTATTAGCACCCCTACGCATCTGTAGTACTATACGGGATCCACTCTTGTTGTTCTATTCTAAAGGGTGTAGATATATCTAATGTACTATCTGCTAAAGAAGGTCAAAAGAAAATGACTCGTAAGGATGTCGCATCCACTGCCTACGTATCTCATCTGAGTATGAGAATCAGAGTCTTCGTAGCTCGGCTACCTATGTGTTAAAGAGAAATGTGCTCGCTAAGACATTGCGTCTTATGCCTACGTATCTCATCTGGAATGAGAATCAGAGAAAAACGTAGTTCAGCTAACTACGGGAACGAAGGGTCTCGATTGCAACTAGGGCAAGAGAAAGGGAAGGTCTCGATCGCAATGAGGGCGAGAGAAAAGAATCGCAACAAGGGCGAAAGCAAGAAAGGATTAGTTGTTAGTCGTCAGTCAAAAACTCGGCAAGACATCGCATCTCGTGTCTACGTATCTCATCTGAACATGAGAATCAGAGTTGTCGTAGTTCAGCTAACTAGGGGTTAAGGATTGCCATCTGAACATGGACTTACAAAAGAGGACACCAGTTGTGTCAAAGGAAAGTGGGCAATGTGTTCAACGTCCTAGTAGTAGGTGTCGCAGCTCGCTGAATCGAGTCTTAGGCAGTTACCTCTTTGCAATAGAACGGATTGACATGCCACAAGATCGGAGACGCACGGAAGGTCTAAAAGTGGGGAAGCTCTGCCATAGAGTTGTCATGCAATGTGAACCTATGTGTTAGGATTTACAAAGGGGAACATTTACCTAATGTTAGCATGCAAAGAATAAGGGAATTCTACCTATGTTATCATACAAAGGGTTCTACCTAATGGGTGCTACCTAAGCGGAACAAGAGTCGACGGGTGGAGCAAGGAGAGGAGCCACGGATAAAGGTAGATGGCGATACCTGAGGCAATCGACTTACAGGTAGATGGCGATGCATGAAGCAATCGACTTACAAGAGGATGGATGAAATGCGTGCTGGTTCTGTTAAGTTTTGAAAATGATTACTCGACGTTGGATCGAGCTTTTGATCTGGTTTTGAAATGATTATCGGATGTTCGTTTTAATTCTTGTATTAACAGATGAATAAAGAATGAAAGAATAAATATTATACACTTCATGGGAGAGGGGTACATTTGTTTTGAATGGGGATGGTTCACGGCAATCAAACAATAAAAATATATGCCTCATACATCATACAAGTAGGCAACAGTTAACCAATCAAATCAGATAAGTAAACAAGTATATAATCAAATCAAAGAATCAAAGAATGAAATAATGGGGCATTAAAAAATGTATGGGAGTTTGAATATGTTAAACAATCAAGCAATAGAAGCATGGATGAAAGAAACAAGTATAACAAATGACAGATGAATCAGACAGATAAAAAGATGCACAAAAGGTTCACTGAAATAATTAAATCAGGAAATGAGGTAAGGATCAAATAAAATCAAGATACAAGGCCTCTAATACATGGCATATGAGATGAACAAGGGAGGATCAAAAGATCTCTTCAATTGCCATAAGCAATCCCTAAGTCAAACATCAATCATAAGGAAGTCAACTGAAAATTCGAGTCAACTCAATAAATATCAAATAAATAGCAAATTAATCAATAAAATTATGAAAAATTAAACTGAGTTAGGTGGGATTAGGACATCATCATCCCCCAAAAAGATTTTAAAAATAATGAAAATTGGTACATGAATTAATTGAAATAAAACAAAGGTCAAACCAAAAGTCAACCAACAAGACCAGGTTAAGAATAAATCAAGAATAAATTAAAAAATGTGAAATAAAAATCCAAGAAAAAGTCAGGTTGACCATGGTACAGTGGTCAACCTTCATCCCAAAAATCAGATGCTAAAAATAATTCTAAGTTATGAAAATAAAATCAAGAGTAAAATGTATGCTAAAATGCACCACTTGAAATAAATAATTAAAATAAAATATCAATATTAAATAAATACAAAAATAAAAATTAAATAAAATTAAATAAGGCATCAAGAAATATGGAAAATAGTTTTGGGTATTTTTATGAACAAAGAAAATATTTTAAAATAATTAAAACCAAAATAGAAAATAAAAATGGGAATTTAAAAAAAGGATATGAAAAGGGGGTGTATTGGTATTTGGACTGAGCTGAAAAAAAAGTGAGGCGCTGGTTGGGCTTTGAACACAGGGTGTGAAAAGCGAAAAGTGGAAGGCACATGGTCCAAATCTTTATTTGAGTCTGGGCGTGACAAAACGAAATAACATTTTATTTTAAAAAATCATGTGGACCTCGAATCAATTGGTCATGTTTCATTTAAGGGACTACAAGACAAAATAGGACGGATGGCTCAGATTAAAACGCATGCAAATGATCCAAGGGCCCTTAAGGCGACACGCCATCATCTTCTCCATTTGGTCAAAAGAAACCCTAACCATGCTCATGCACACGCGAAAATCAGTGAGTTTTTCCAAACTTCCACTCAAGAATACGAGCACCATAGGGCATCAAATGACATGAAATAAAGCCCAGATCTCAAGTATGAAATGCAAGGTTTAACATGGTATCTTTGTTTGAGTGAAATGATGGCTTAATCATGGAGAAATATTAACAATAAGATGTCAATATGGGCACGGGCATAACAAAAACTAACAACACAAATCCATAACATGAACATTGCCTCATGTTGAGGGCTTCAGAAATGAGCACAAGCATATTAGCATGGCAATGGAACAAGCATGAAACAAACATAAGCATAGCATGGTAATGGCATGGAGCAAGCATGATAAACAGTAATGAACAAGCATTGAATGAGCAAAACAATAGCCATGGAAATGGAGTAATAAAGGTTACCTAGTGGAAGCTTGGTCCACTGCCTCTTGGGTTGTGTAGAGAATAAAAGATGATGCTTCCTTCTTGGTGCTTCAAAGCTTCCACTTGAGAACTTGATGAGAAAAATGGAATCTGATCTTAATGGCCTTGCCCTTGCTTGCTCAAAAATCTCAATGCCTCCTTCAGATTTAGGGTTTTCAGCTTTAAGTATGAGGGGTCAAGTGTCCTTAATGGGCTCAAAATGATTTGTTTATGAGGTGAGCAAAATGTGCATTTGGTGAGGTGGTGTTAGAAAGTTGCTTATTTTGGAAAAGTTTAAGTGAGTGAGAATATACTGCATGGCCAGATGAGGAAAGAAAAATGTGGGTTGTGTAATGCAGCATGGCTTGGTTGGTTTGGTTTGGCAAGGAAACAATCCAAAGGGGTGACTTTGAGGCCATGTAACTTGATGATCAAGTCACCAAATGATGAAATAATGCAAACAGTAGCAAGACCTCATGGAGAATAGCATGTTTCATGTTGAGCATGAGTGGAAATAAGGAGTGGAAAAAGGTGAAAAATGGGCCTCAAGTTCATGTCTCACCATGCCAAACTGGTTGGGCAAGTTTGGCCTAAAATCTGCCTAGAAAATCAAGTCATGGTGCCCACTTTAGGTGAATGTATCTCTCAAACCATGGATCCAAATGAGATGATTCCAAAAGGAGGTGAAATAGGAAATGGCAAGGTATAATTGTTGTGAATAAAACAATTTCAAATGATGCCTTGAAGTGCAAGAAAACTGGCCAAGAAGTCTTGACAAATTTTGAAGATTTTTAGACTTAGAATTTTTTCTAAGTGTCCTAAAAATATGTCCCACTTTGACTAAGCATAACTTTCTCAATCTTGATCCAAATGGAGCAAACTTTATATTTATAGAAATCTTGGAACAACGGTAACAACTTTCACGTTGGAGAAATTTTCAAATGGAGCTTTTATCTTGATGAAAATGGGCTTAAAGTGAATGCAACAATCATGAAAACTTGCCCTAAATGGAAAGTCAACCAATTCCAAATTAAGTAACTTTTCCAATTCCTGATTAAATGATGAATCCATGATCCAACCTTGATCAAATTTCACATGTAGGATCCTGAAGGCATGGATTTTGAGATTCCACTCTCAAAATGTCAGGAGTTGACTTTTCTGGCCCCACGATTGACTTTTCCCAAATTGTCTGATTCCTGATTCTAGTGATCAATTGAAGCACTTATGGCTCAAATAAAAAGTTGATTTTTTATATGTAGACCCTTGTGGACATATGGAGGGCCATGGAAAAGAGTTTCACCCAAAGAATCATAAATAAACTGATTATATACCAAACCCTAATTTTAGGGCAAAATTGATCGGGAACTGATTGCACTGCTTGCCAATGGATCTTTCTGAGATAATTGTGAGTCTTCCTAGGCCAAAATGCCTCTCCAATCATGAAATGGATGAGCTCCTCTACTTCCAACCAAACATTGCCTGTTGCAGGTAACCATGAAACCCTAATTTCCTAATTAAATCCAGATGAACACTCTGATAGCTCTGAATCCTTCACTGATGAACAAAGGAATATAATAGGACACCTGGAGTCCCCTGAGACCCTTGAGACTTGTATACTTAGAGAATGAAGTCCAATTCTCAATCTTGTTTTGTGTGGGCTCCTTCTGTTAAGGAGTGATCAATCAAAACATGATTCCCTAGTCACTAAGCAGTATGCAATGAGTATGACCTAGTATGATGCCAATGAAATGTAAAACATAATCCCATGCTTCCAGGAAAAATGAAGGGTAAATTTTGGGGTATTACAGCTGCCCATATTCAATGAACTGGAGACCCGAAAGGAAGATAGCAACGGCTTTCGCACTTTCGAGGTATCGAGGGATTGAATACGATAAAAGCCCGAAAATTTACACTGAAATGAAAAATGAAGTAATAATGCCTGTCAGAATAGGCAAAGAGGTGGTCTTGAAAAGAGAATTCGTCTGGTACGGTGAGAGTCGGTCTGAACACCGAAAAAACAATGTTAGCCTGAAAACCAAAATAAATGGTAACACAGAAATAACCATGGCCTGAATGCCGCTCATCAATCTGAATACTGGAAATGACTTCGATCTGAGCATCGGAAGATACTGGATTATCAAACATCGGTCTGAACACCGGGAAATTGGCTTGAGCACCACTTCGATCTGAATACCGGAAAACTGGCCTGAATGCCACAAGTTGCATCGACCTGAACGTCGAAAACTTCTTCGATCTGAATATCAGAAAACTGGCTTGAATGCCACTTCGGTCTGAATACCGGAAACTGGCCTGAATGCCACAAGTTGCATCGACCTGAACGTCGGAAACTTCTTCGATCTGAACATCGGAAAATTGACCTGAATGCCACTTCGGTCTGAATATCGGAAATTGGCCTGAATGCCACAAGTTGCGTCGATCTGAACGTCGGAAACTTCTTCGATCTGAACCTCGGAAAACTGGCATGAATGCCACTTCGGTCTGAATATCGAAAATTGGCCTGAATGCCACAAGTTGTGTCGACCTGAATGTCGGAAACTTCTTCGATCTAAACATCGGAAAACTGCCCTGAATGTCACTTCGGTCTGAATACCGGAAACTTGCATGCTTGTCAGCATCGGAAGAAATAGGGAAAATGATAATTGAGGCGGCGCGTGGGCCAACGACCCCTGCTGGGAATGATAAAGGATAAGTTATGAACAAAATTTAAGTATGAGTACTGGAAACAAACTTCTGGCTTATCACTTGGGATACCGAGAATGTCTTGCGCTTTACATGCGTATGTTTGAATTTTTCAATGGCGTAATGCTCCATGAAAATGGAAATGCTACGCGATTTGGGAGGATGCAATGCAATATGATTCTACATACAGGGATGTGAAATGCTAGGTTAGGGAGAACGCCAAGCCGAGGCAAGGAATTCTGCTGGGGAAATGATCACAATCTTCTGGACCCTGGCAATGCTGTTGGAGATACACAACACAATGAATTATGTGGGGAAATGACCCGCCACACGGTGTTCTGGCAATAACAAAATATCGAGACTCTGACTGGAGAGAGAATGGCACTGAAAGCTTGCTGCTGAGGAAAGCGACATTGGTTCTGGCAACCATAATCATAGATCTAGCTTTGAGATCATCGATATAGCATCGAACTCTAAGGAGCAGCCGCTTCTGTTGGGAAGATACAATCTGACACTATTGACTCCACTGGGGAATGTATAATCCGAAACAAAATGCTTGGGGAAGTACAATAGTGAGAACCTGTTGGGGATTGAAGAATCCAATGCTTGGACCAACTCGGCAGGGATAAAAATACCAAATACCAACTGTTGAAGAACACATCCGCGATCATCTGCTGGGAATATTAAGGAAATGCCCCGAGTGTACCTGTTCTGAATAGACAATCCAAAGCACTACAAATTTACAACAATTTTAAATGTTTATTAAGCATGTAACTGTAAATCTCTTATGTTTCATGATGCAATGTTTATCAAAAATTCGGACGTCATTTTTGCAAACAAAACAGTAAGATGAAAATGAACACAAAGATATACTGAATAACATGATTTTATTGATTGAATGGCCTCTGAATAGGCATTTACATCAGGAAGCAATCCCTCGAAAGAGGTAATTACACAAAAGATAAAAACAGAAATTAATCTAATGGCAATGTGAAATGGATTTCTATCGGGTTCCAAATCTGCTATGATTCGCTCGCCTTCAAGATCGTCCAAATGATCAACTTTCTAAAAAAGGTGATTGGACTGTTTCCTATCCTTCGAAAGTTTCCAGTTATCGACACGAGATGAGATTCAGAACTACTCAGAACGCAGTCATTCGCTTAATCCCTAACTTTTTCCTGGATCGCCCTTTCGGGTTTTCAATCCACCGAGATACCCATTTTTGCCTAAGTTACCTTTTCAGGTTTTCAACTTACCGGGTGTACAATCTTTATTTATTTTTAATCCCTAACTTTTGCCTGAACCTTTTTCATTTTCTTGGTTCGTCCGGATGCCCATTTTTTGCCTGGACTATTCTTTTTTGTCCAGCGGGTCTATTTTATGCGAAGTATTTTTTAACTGCGTCTGAGTTCACAGGGGAAGCAAAGTCTTCACCATCCATAGTTTCAAGCATTAAGGCTCCACCATCAAAAATCTTGGTGACAATATATGGTCCATCAAAGTTAGGAGTCCACTTTCCCCTGTGATCTGTCTGAGGAGGAAGGATCCTTTTCAACACCAAATCTCCGACTTGGAAGCATCGAGGATGCACTTTCTGATCAAAGGCTCTCTTCATCCAACTCTGATACAACTGCCCATGACAAATGGCTGTCATCCGCTTCTCTTCGATAAGACTCAACTCATTGAACCTTGTCTGAATCCATTCAGCTTCGTCTAACTTGACATCCAGCAGGACTCTTAGAGAAGGAATCTCCACTTCAACAGGTAGGACTGTTTCCATACCATATACAAGGGAGTAAGGGGTTGCCCCGATCGATATACGTACTGAAGTACGGTACCCATGCAAGGCGAAGGGTAGCATCTCATGCCAATCTATGTACGTAACGACCATCTTCTGCACAATCTTCTTTATGTTCTTATTTGTTGCCGCAACAACACCGTTCATCTTAGGGCGATAAGGGGAAGAATTGTGATGTTGAATGTTGAAGTTCTTGCACAACTCCTTCATCATTTTGTTATTGAGATTATGTAATACCCCAAAATTTACCCTTCATTTTTCCTGGAAGCATACGTTTTACACCTCATGCATGCATTCATTTTTAGGTCATTTATCATTAGATACATTGCATTTCATCATGTCAATCAGAATTAGATCCAAGGAATTTATTTTAAAATAAAAAATAAAAATAAAAAAATAAAAAAAACAAAAATAAATAAATAAATAAATAAATAAATAAAAATAATAATAAATAAATAAATAAATAAATAAAAGAAAAAATCTCAGACTTGGACCTCTCTCAAAAGCCCTCTAAGCTACCAATATTAGGCTATAAATACTAGAGTTTCAGTGAAACAAAGATTGATATTCTATTCCTATTACCCTGAGGAAAAAGATAGTGAGAGAGGAGCTAACAGAGTTTAGAGCAGCCTCCAAACCCTGAAGGGAACTCAACTGCATAGAATCACCTCTGCCTCACATAAACCCTAAAGATTGTTTTGTAAACCTCACGGGTGCAACTCAATTTTAATTAAGCTCTCCAATTAGGTTTGCCCTATATCCATCATCTTTATGCCTTTAATTTGAATGCTCTAAATGCATGAGGTATTATGGGTGAATTTGATACCCTTTTGATGCATGTCTTTTTTTGTGAATTTTAATGGCATGATTCATGTGGTTGTAGCACCTCAAATTTGAACCTCCCATTTTGTACATACATTTTCATATTAGGTCATTAACATAACATAGTCCATTGCATAGCATTGCATTGTCCTTTGCCCAAGTGCAAGTTTATCAGACAAAATTAGGTCAAGATGATCAGGAGGATAAGTCAAGCAAGCAAGCAAGTGCAAATCCTATTGAAACAAAGCTCTATGGTTGGTTCATCAAGTTCACATGATTCAAGGATCATTTTGGAGTGGATTGGCTAAAGATTGGATGTTCAGAAGTCATCAGTCAAGCTGAATTTCATTTGAAACCCTAGAAAGTCAACTGTGGTTAACTGTGCCAGGAATCAAGGATTTGAAGGTGGGAGTTGGTTTGAAAGGCTTCATTCATGTCCATACAGGTCTCATTTGACATTTCAAAGATCAAGATTGAAGAATTTGAGGTCAGGTAAAAAGTTTCCAAAAATAGTAAGTGACCTGTAATTTCAAGCTGCCAAAAATGGAAAGTTCTTCTCCTCAAATTTACATCATCATACAAGCTTCAAATGGAATTTTGTCCAAAAAGTCCAAGAACACTCATTTCTCATGTGTGGTTGGCAAGTTATGATCAAAGCATTTTCAGGAAAAGTTGAATTTCAAAGTGGCATAACTCTTGAACCATTTGGCCAATTTGAGTGATTCTTTTGTGAGCAAGTCACATTTGACATGTACTATCATAATTCATCATCACATTTCCTCAAAAATCATCACATCAAAAGTCCATTTTTCAAGTGTTCATTTTGCATTTTGGTGGGACAATCGTCAATTTGAAAAATACACATGATTTTCACTCCAAACCACTTCCGACAGCTCATAAACTGAAATTTGGATTTGCTTCAAAAGATATTTCACTGTTCCATTGGTTCTAATTGAAAGAGGGCATTTTGGCCAATTTAGCATAAAACTCCATTTCCATTAATCACTTTGATTTGGCCTAATCATGTTTAGCAATTGGATTAAGAGGAGTATATATTCTTAATTGTAACTGAATTCAGATTTAACACATTCATTTTCTCAGATCCAAACTAAAAAATCTCTCAAATTCTCTCAATTTTGTTCAAAAACTTTTTTCACTTTTCCATCGAATTTCACCATTGCCTTTGCTTTGTTCGTGCTTGATTCATCATCTGCAGGTATCATTGAAGTTCTGTTAAGGCAAGGAGTGAAGAAACCTTGAAGAAATCGCAGCTGTTGAACATCAAGCTTCACATGGCAGTTTGAGAATTCTTCGAGCTGGAGCATAATTGAGCTAAAGACTTGGCTTCATTCATCTCCTGAAGCATCAATCAACATCTGTTTTCATCTTTTGAGCCTGGAATCCATCAAATCAAGTTGCTGCATCTCCAAGAGGTTGGAACTCAAATCTCACAATTGCTAAAATTATGATATGGCTTTGATAGAGTTTTTATTGCTGAGTACACTGCACTTTGAATCGTGCATTTCCATTAGGTTTTGAGTGAGATATTTGAATTAGAAGTTTGATTACCAAAATTTACTTTGATCGATTCATGTTGCATAGTGAGAATTAAGGAAAATTATGTTTGAATTGTTGTTGTACATGATGAGACGTGTCGAACGGTATGCCATTTGTGAAATTCTGTGGAAATTTGTTCATCATCTGGAAAACATTGAAGAACACGATGAACTTCATAAACTTTTAAGTCCAGAAGCCTGTTTGATCTCTCAGCGCGCGATTTGCATGCATTTACTTGTTTAAGCGCCATGCCACCAATAGCCATCCGCCACGCGTGTTAGTGGAACGCGGCGTTTCACTTAGTGAACGCCTGAATTATGTTTTTGCCATTATTCTATTTTAATTCCATTTAATTCATTTTTGATTTCATTTTTTTATTTCACTTTGATCTTCAATCTTAGAAAATTCATAACTCCTTCAATATTTGTCCAAATTGGCTGGGATTTTTTGCACCTTGCTTTTCATGATCTCTAGTTTTTTATGGTGATTTTTCCAGAATTTATGCACGTGTGGATTTTTAAATTGCCTAGGGTTTGTTCATGTGTGTTCAATTTGTACCTTCCATGCCATTTTACTTGTGAAATATTGATGCTTAATTGGATGAGGCTGAAATTTCTTGTGCTTGTTCTAGACATCTTAAGGAGCATTTTGGTATGTGGTTTGTGATTTTTGAGTTTCTGGATTGTGAGATATGATTTTTTGAATAGAGGTGTGACAATTTGTGTCACACCATTCATGTCCAACTTGTTGATTTTTGTTGCCCTGCTATATGAACATGAATTGAGCTGGATTTTTGCATGAGGACACTTATGAATGTTGAGAATGCATGTGAATATTTCTGGTTTTTTTGAATTCATTTCCTATTTGTTTGAGATTTTCTCCCCTGTTTGACCAATTGTTGACTTTTTGTGAGTCATGTTTTTATTTGATTTGGGAAATTCTGGTGGTTAATTGGATGGACTTGAAATTTGGCATGTGTATTATAGACATCTTGAAGTTTACCACGGCTTTGATTTCATTCATTTATCATGCTTGGTCTCTGTTTTATGATTGCTTGAAGTGGATGCATGTTTTGATGCCTTGTATGAGCTTGTTTGAACTTGGCTTGACATCATGAATTTAATTGACTTGCTTCCCTTGGTCCAAATGAGCTGAAATTTGGTATGATTGTCATGTTATGAATGCTGTTTGATCATGAATTTTTTGGGGATTTATTGAAATGTTTGTGAGTTAATTTGAGTTGAATCTTTCTGTTTGGTTCTTTGAGGTTCTAAATTGCATGCTTTGCACTCTTTTTCTTATGAAATGATAATGGTTGATGATATGAATGTGAAACCCCTTGGATTGGATTCTTAATTGATTGATCTTGATTTTGGATAAGTTTCATGTTCTGTTTTGGCTTATTGATCTCATTTTGACCCTAGTCTTGTACTAGTGGTTTGTGCTCTCACATTTGAGGTTTGTTTCAGGTTAAGAGCACAATTGCTTATGCTTGATGATGTGCACTCAATTGGAGTTGGCTTATTGCTTGTTTATGACTAACTTGGAATTTGTTTTGTAGGTTTTGAAACTTGATTTTGTGCCATGTGGCTTGCACCTTTTTGCATTGACTGTTGTTTGACTGTGTAGTTAACTGTAGACCATTGTCTGTTTGCTTTTTGTTTGAGCTGAGTACTGATTATATTGGATTGATTTCAGGTACCTTAGTCGCTATAGTTCCCTTGTGAACTTGTGTTTGCTTTGCTTGCTAGCTTGAGCACTGAGGTATAATGATCTCTTCTCCATGTAGTCTGGAAGACCTGGCCTGTTACTTGGCCAGGCACCTGTCTGAAGTCCTCCTTAAGAGGCAATGTTTGTGCTTGTTTATTTTTGTCCCCAAGCAGGAAAAGACCTTTGTTAAGGCAATTGGCAGACACAAGAGGTGTGTAGTCCACCTCCTTCTATTCTGTTGAGTCGTCCCTTGGCTCACATCACATGTTGATGCCTTGTGGACATTAACCCAAGATCAGTTGAGTCAGTGTCATAAGTGTAGAAGGGTTCCCACTTTCTGGACCCACACTTCATTGTCTGAAGCTCTCCCTGACCAGGGATAAGAGCTGTGAAGTCTAATCTTCACTCACCTTTCATCTGGCTTCACCTTGACTCTCAATGTCAAGGTTAAGAGCTAACATTACCCTTCCAGTTGGCTTGCTCTTGCAGCCTAGCCTTTTGTTTGAGCCCCACTTGGTGTGTATATAGTGTGTGCTATCTGTAATTGTTTGATTTGCTATTGCCTGTGCCTTAGGTTTAGCTTGCTTCCTGTGCAAGTTAGATAGCAACCTTGACTTAGGGATGATTTTGCATGATAACATCTAGGCTCGAGTTAGTCTCCCTAGTTGTGTCTCCCTCTTTTATCTGGTTAGGCTAGTCCTGTGTCCCTTCGTAGGGGAACTACGTCGCCCTGATCCTCATACCAGATGAGGTACGTAGGCAGGAGATGAGCTGATATCTCCGGGCGCCCGTTTTTGTTTTGTCTTGTGTGTGTCAGGAGATGGATGTAAGACCAGCGATTGGCATTCCGTATCCTCTTGTTGTGTGCTTGGAGTCCGGTATAAGTCCATCAAGTGGCATCTGGTTTCCAGTGTGGGTGTGTTTGGTTCGGAGTCTGATGTAAGCCCAGCGATTGGCATTCGGATTCCATGTTTGCCTGTGGTTTGTTGGCGTGCGTGAGCCGAGCTACGAATGCTCTGATTCTTCTTCGTCCAAGAAGATACGTATGCATAGGATGCGACATCCTAGCGAGCATGTGTTTTCCCCCAGTCCGAACTACTTCGACTCTGATGTCTATGCTTGATAGACTAAGTAGGCCCAGGATGCGATATCCTGCCGAGTCAATCTTGTTTGTTTTCTTGTGTCTCTTTCAGCCAGTATTTGTTTGTTTGTGAGCAGTGTTTAGCAACCATTTTCCTTCCTTTTGTGCGTGGATCCCGTCGAGTACGACGGATGTGTAGGGGTGCCAATACCTTACCTTCGCATAACCGACTCCCGATCCCATTCTCTTTGGTCGCGAGACCATGTTCTTTCCAGGTTTACTTCGAGCGTTTCCTTTCCCTCTTTTGGGATAAATAACGCACGGTGACGGCTCTGTTGTCTTGTTTTCCCGCCGGTTTTTCGCGTAATGCGACAGTGGTTACATTTTGATTTGGGGGCAACCCTTGATTACCCTATTTTTTTTGTCTCTAACCTATTTGTTGAGTTTTTGTGAGGGCTCACATGACTTTTGCAGGGATAACTTGTGTGGTTTTCCACTTTATTTATGGGATACCCCCTGGAGGTTTCATTCCGATTACCTGTACTGACTCACTTTCTTTGATGGTGTTTAGCTTGGAAGGATCCCTGGGTTTCCGATTCCTCTAACTGCTGTTACTTCGGATCTTTATCCGCGTGGTCCTTTTACATTTTTCCCGCATTATACTGCTTTCCTAGCTGGAAGACCTCGATATGAGGCAATGTTTTTTTGTGTATTTTTTTTACAAGTTCCTTCGTCAAGGACTGCCTTTTTGCGTGAGTTCACCAAACCCTAACCCTTCATTGATTTTTCTTCTCCTAAACACACGTTTACTCCTTCTACTACAGGTGAGTAAGTCTCCAAAGGTCGAGCATCCGGTAGATTGCGTAGTAACGTCGTTCGTCCAAAACCCACTCCATAACCCCGTAGTTAGCCGAACTATGGCTTGCTCTGATTCTCATTCCAGATGAGATACGTAGGCATAAGACGCGATGTCTTAGCGAGCATACATCCCCCCAACCCATAGGTCAGTCGAAGACCCTGATTCTCATATTCAGATGAGATACGTATGCAGTGGATGCGACATCCGCGCGAGTCATTTTCATTTAACCCTTTTTTTTGGTAAACAACACAAGATAAACTCACACCCTTTAGACAAGAACTACAAAAGTGGATCCCGTAGAGTACTATGGATGCGTAGGGGTGCTAATACCTTCCCTTCACATAACCGACTCCCGAACCCAAGATTTGGTTGCGAGACCCCGTCTTGTCCTATCCTTTTTCAGGTTTACTTCGAGCGTTTCCTTTCCCTCCTTTGGGACGAATAACGCACTGTGGTGACTCTTCTGTCATTTTCTTTCGCCGGTTGTTTTTTCACGCACTGTATTTTTCAGGTTGCTACAGCTGGCGAATCTGCTGGGGATGATATGAAGTTGACCTCTTGTTGGTCCATCTTCCCTAAGCGAGTCCCTCCTAGCTTGTGTGATTTCTTGTTTATTGGGTGTTCATGCTTTTGTACATTTATTTGCTTACCTGCTTGCATGCATCTGTTGTATATGTTGGATCTGTTTGTTTGTTTGTTGGGATGGGGTATTCTATGAGAGATAAGCCCATTACCCAGGCTTGAGTGTACACACAGGTTTTAGAGTGGATAATCATGAGGCCTGCGTGGCGTGTTGCTACGTTAAGTCGTTCGTGAAGAACCACACCCAGACGAGGTTTCTTTTGGATATATTATGTCTTATGGGTGTTCCGTAACGGCAGGATGTTCCTCTAGAAATCGTCGACTCTGGTGACCATTTCCCGAGAACTCAGTCGAGGCCTCTCCTCCGAGACGTGATTATGTTAGCTCTGGTGGGCGCATTCTCGCTGCTCAATCCGAGGACCCCGAGACTGGGAACTTGCTTTAGGATTTCCTATTGAGGGGAGTCAGTGGAGGTCTTTTGTCCCGTAATAATGCCAAACCTCCAGTGGTAAACGTATTATTCGCGACTGAAGGGCCGAAGTTGACAAACTTCTGTTCTTAGAACCTACCAGTGAGGGGCGGGCTAAATTCAGGAAACCTTAACGTCCGACCAACCCGGTTTTCTGGAGCAGAGATCTGATCTTATATTATATTCTTCAGTGGGTTTTCTCTTCAGACAGTGCAACCCGACAGATGTTCAAGCAGATACAGCAATCTTGATTTCCATGCCACTGCATTGCATTCACATCATTGCATCACATCATTCTGCATTCATATCATTTAACACATGTTTATCCATTTCTAGGGGGTTTACATCTTCTTCTTGATTCTAGTCGGGGTTTTATTCTTACACTGTTTATCAAATGTGAGACTGGAATCAAGGGGGTAGAATGCCTTTTGGAATTGATAAACATGTCATTGCATTTGCATAGTCATCCGCATGTCTTGCATAACAGGTACCGCCACAGTGTTCTCAGTTGTTTGGTGTTCCATCAACAGGATAGCTGACTCAGGCATTCACCGATACGGTACCCGAAGGAATCAACAGAGAGCAATGGAAGGTGTACAAGTAGAGCTCGCTGAGATGAAGATCCGCATGACCCAATTCATGGATGTGGTTCAAGGGGTGGCTCAGGGACAGCAAGAGCTCAGACAGATGATACAGAGGAATCCCGCCGCTACTCAACCAGAGACATTGGATGATCCTCCAGCTGGAGAGGCTAATGGTCCCAATGGACCGGGGCCTATCCCGATCCCACATGTCAACCTTGATCAACAGCTCGTCCATGATGATCAGGCCGATCAATTCCCCCTACTTCAGGAAGACTTTGGCATGGGCCATGGCATGGACCTCATGTTTAGAAGATTGGAAGAGAGGTTGAAGGCAGTGGAAGGACAGAATCCTCTGGGAGTAGATTTTGCTGACTTGGGGCTGGTCCCGAGTGTGAGAGTGCCACCGAAATTCAAGGTCCCGATATTTGAAAAATACAATGGCAACTCTTGCCCGAAGACCCATGTGCAAGCCTATTTCCGTAAAATGGTTGCATACTCCGATGACGAAAAGTTTCTTATGTACTTTTTCCAGGACAGCCTAGCTGGGGCATCCCTGGAATGGTATATGAGGCCGGACAGAGCCCATATCCGCTGCTGGAGGGATTTGGCGGAGGCTTTCGTAAAGCAGTATCAGTATAATGAGGACATGGCTCCGGACAGAACTCAACTTCAGAATCTGTCTCTTAAAAGCAATGAGTGCTTCAGGGAATACGCTCAACGCTGGAGGGAGATAGCTTCCCGTGTTCAGCCTCCTATGTTGGAAAAGGAAATGGCCAACATGTTCATGAATACGCTGCCTGGACCTTATCTGGAGCGTCTGGTGGGGTGCAATGCCTCCAACTTTGCTGATGTGGTCTCTACCGGAGAGAGGGTGGAGAATTACCTGAAGACCTGCAAGATCCAAAATGGAGTTGGATATTCATCAGGGGTAAAAAAGTCGTTCATTGGAGGGCATAAGCAGAGAGAGGGGGGAGTGAATTCTTTGACTTCCTATCAGAACAGAGGTGTTAGAAGGAACAGTTTCCAGAATTATCATCAACAACCGTATGTTGCGGCTGTGACCATTCCAGCTGCAGCACCACTACAACAACAACAACCACAACTTTAACCAGCTCAGTACCAACAGCAGCAACAACCGGGTAACAGACCCGCCTATCAACAGAGGCAAAGGATGATGGACCGGCGTTTCGACACCCTTCCAATGTCGTACGCTCAGTTGCTTTCTAGTCTTCAACAACTACTGTTGGTGTAAGCCCTAGAGGCCAATACATTTTGGTACTTGTATCGAATAATAAAAGGCATTCTCTTTATTATGGTTGATTAATAAAGTCCCTGGAATAGATAGTCCGTTTAATGTATTAAGTGTGACTTAATCATGAGAACACATTAAACATAAGGACACTATTCCTAAAGTATCCGTAGTCGAGCTTTAGTGTGAAGTGGGATAACATTAAAGCATTAAGACTATTATGTTTGTAGACTGATGATCACATCTCATGGATCATGGATAAAGAGTTATCAAGTCTTAAACATAGGTATGAATATTAGGAGTAATATTTATACCGGATTGACCCGCTATGAGAATACTATATAGAACGTTATGCAAAGTGTCATAAGTTATTCTCATGGTGATAATAGTGTATTCCACTCTTCGACCTGAAACCACTATGGATCCTAGGTGTGGAGTCGAGTGCTTTATTGTTGATCCAACGTTGTCCGTAACTGGATAACCATAAAGACAGTTGATGGGTACTCCACGAAGCATGCTGAGGGACATGAGTGACCTAGATGGAATTTGCCCATCCTGCATAACAGGATAAATGTCTACGGGCCCAATATTGAACTGGACAAGGATGACACGGTCTATACCTTGTGTTCAATATAGACATAAGGGCAAAAGGGTAATTATACACATAAGTATTATCACAGAAGGAATTGTCAGATCACATGACATTTTCGTGTCGTGGATAGCAGTGATGTGTTGCTAGATACCGCTCACTGTTTATTATGTTAAATACATGATTTAATATAATTGCCAACGCCGCGAAAACCTACAGGGTCACACACAAAGGACGGATTGATGAGAGATATAGTAACTAAGGAATATCGTAAGGTACGGTGCCCTTAAGTGGATTATAGAACATCGTAAGGTACGGTGTACTTGAGTAGAATACGAAATATGGTAAGGTACCATGGGCTTAAGTGATTTTGGGCATATTATAAGATATGGGCCAAAATACACTTAAGTGGGCTTTTAGCTTGAAGCCCACACAAGTGGTTCTATAAATAGAACCCTTGTGCAGAAGCACTAAGTGCGGTTGCATTCTTTTCGTTTTCTCTCTCTCTCTCTCTCTCTTACTCAAAGCCTTCATTCGTACCAGCTAGCACTGAGATTGAAGGAAACCGTTCGTGTGGACTGAGTAGAGACGTTGTCATCGTTCAACGTTCGTGATCGTTTAGTGGATCTGCATCAAAGGGTTTGATCGTCACAAGAGATCTGCATCAAAGGGTTTTGATCGTCAGAAGAGATCTTCACCAAAGGTTTCAACCGTCATAAGAGGTAAATATTCTATCACTGATCATGACCATTCGTAAGGATCTCTAAAGGAGAAATTTTTAATTTCCGCTGCGCTTTGGGTCGCAATTCTCCTTCAACTACAACTTGTGCAATTGCGTACTCTGGCTCCTCCTCTTGGTAGACTTCCAGTGGGTTACGACGCCAACGCTAGGTGTAGCTTCCACTCTGGGGCACCTGGCCATAACATTGAGAACTGCAAAGCTTTTAAGCACGTAGTTCAGGACCTCATAGATTCAAAAGCCATCAACCTTGCACCGGCTCCTAATGTCGTCAACAATCCCATGCCGCAACATGGTGGTGCAAACATTAATATGATGGAAGGAAAAGCCAAGTCCATTAAGGATGTGTTGAAGTTGAAAACTCCATTGTTGGATATCAAAGGATGCTTTCTGAAGGCCGATGTTTTCCCTGGTTGTGGGAAGGATTGTTTGGATTGTGCCACTCAGAGTGGAGGTTGTTTGAAGCTACAGCAGGGTATCCAGGCCTTGCTCGACAAAGGTATCCTCCAGGTTGAAGATTTGTCTGTCCAAGAGTCTGTGGAAGGGGTTGAGGAAGAAGTGTTTGAAGATGCTACTGATGAATTCGCAGATGTTGTTCCTGTTAATTTTGTGATTCCCAGTGAGGTCTCTACGGTCAACAATGAAGATGGGGATAGTGATTGCGACATCAACAATTGGGTGCGTCCGAGGATCCGGGTGAAGTCATCAACAATTGGTCTTCTAAGGAGATTGTCCAAGTCACTTTTCTGAAGGAGTAATTTTCTTTGTTTATTCATGCATGTCCAAGTCTTACGTTCCGCCCAGGACGTAATGACTCATTGTAGGGCTCATCTATGTGACACTTGCATTTTTTATCATAAATGAAGGACGTCTTTTTGCATTCAAATATTTCGTTCCATGTATTTCTATTTTTGCAGTTTTTCAAAATAAAAAAAATGGCAATGTTTTGTTTAATTCCCACTTTTTTCTTTCACACTCATAAGCACATACCATCACTCATGCAGATGCACGTCACCGGATCCTATTGATAACGGTTCTGCTATGGCTCGCTTCGACTTTGAAAATCCAATCTTTCAAACTGAAAAAGAGGGTGATGAAGACTGTGAACTCCCTGAAGAACTTGCCAGGTTCTTAAAACAGGAAGAAAGGGTCATTCAACCGTATCAAGAGCCTACTGAAGTGATTAATCTCGACCCCGAGGACGCCAAGAGAGAACTCAAGATAGGGGCTGCTTTGGGAGATGATATGAAGAAAGGGCTGATTGAATTGCTGCAAGAATACGTTGACATCTTCGCCTGGTCTTATCAGGACATGCCTGGGCTGGACACAGACATCGTGGTACACCGCTTGCCTCTCAAAGAAGGTTGTCCTCCGGTCAAACAGAAGCTCAAAAGAACAAGACCATAGATGGTTGTCAAGATAAAGGAAGAAGTGCAAAAGCAATTGGATGCAGGGTTTCTAGCAGTCACCAATTATCCGCCATGGGTTACAAACATCGTCCCAGTACCTAAGAACGATGGAAAGGTACGGATGTGTGTCGACTACCGGGATCTGAACAGAGCTAGCCCTAAAGATGATTTCCCATTACCTCACATCGACGTTTTGGTGGATAATACAGCTCAGTTCTCGGTATTATCCTTCATGGATGGCTTTTCTGGCTATAACCAAATCAAGATGGCACCAGTGGACATGGAAAAGACAACGTTCATAACCCTATGAGGCACCTTCTGCTACAAGGTGATGCCGTTTGGTCTGAAAAATGCCGGAGCAACATATCAACGAGCTATGGTGACTCTGTTCCATGATATGATTCATCATGAAATCGAGGTTTATGTGGACAATATGATTGCCAAATCTCAGACAGAAGAAGAACATTTGGTGAATCTGCAGAAATTGTTTGAACGGTTAAGGAAATTCAAACTGAGACTTAATCCGAACAAGTGCACTTTCGGGGTGAGATCGGGAAAATTGCTGGGTTTTATTGTTAGCGGAAAAGGGATTGAGATGGATCCTGACAAAGTGAAAGCAATACAGGAAATGCCTGAGCCAAGAACAGAGAAGCAAGTCCGTAGTTTCTTAGGGAGGTTGAACTACATTGTAAGGTTCATCTCTCACCTAACAACCACGTGTGAGCCAATTTTCAAATTGCTGAGGAAAGATCAGGCTATCAGGTGGAATGAAGATTGTCAAAGGGCTTTCGAGAAGATAAAAGAGTATTTGCAGAATCCTCCTATCCTTATGCCTCCAGTCCCAGGGAGACCGCTGATTATGTACTTGACAGTACTTGACAATTCTATGGGTTGTGTTCTTCGTCAACACGACTAGACAGGTAGGAAAGAACATGCCATCTACTACTTGAGTAAGAAGTTCACAAATTGCGAGTCGAGATACTCAATGCTTGAGAAGACATGTTGTGCACTTGCATGGGCTGCTAAGCGATTGAGACAATACATGTTGTCTCACACAACCCTACTGATCTCCAAGATGGATCCAGTCAAATACATATTCGAGAAGCCAGCACTCACCGAAAGGGTGGCTCGTTGGCAAATGGTACTGACAGAGTATGATATCCAATATACATCCCAGAAAGCCATCAAAGGGAGTATTCTGTCAGACTATCTTGCTCAGCAGCCGATTGATGATTATGAGCCGATGAAGTTTGATTTTCCAGATGAAGACATCATGTTCCTCAAGATGAAAGACTGTGAGGAGCCAGTTGTTGACGAGGGACCTGATCCAAACGAAAAGTGGACTTTGTTGTTTGATGGGGCTGTCAATGCTAGAGGAAGTGGAATTGGCGCTGTCATCACAACTCCGAAAGGTGCCCACATGCCTTTCACCGCTCGTCTAACTTTTGAGTGCACAAATAATGAAGCTGAGTACGAGGCCTGTATCTTGGGTATTGAGCAAGCCATTGATCTGAGAATCAAGACTCTGGACATCTTCGGAGATTCAACTCTGGTGATCAATCAAGTGAATGGTGATTGGAATACTCTTCAGCCCACTCTGGTCCCCTACAGAGATTACACGAGAAGACTGTTGACTTTCTTCACAACAGTAAAATTGTATCATATACCTCGTGATGAGAACCAGATGGCAGACGCACTTGCTACTCTATCCTCCATGATCAAGGTAATTCGTTGGAACCATGCTCCCAGGATCGATGTGATGCGCCTTGACAGGGCCGCGTATGTGTTTGCTGCTGAACTAGTAGTCGATGACAAGCCCTGGTATCACGATATCAAGTGCTTTCTGAATAATCAAGAGTACCCTGCAGGGGCATCCAACAATGACAGAAAGACTTTGAGAAGATTGGCAGGCAGTTTCTTCTTGAACAAAGACGATGTGCTATATAAGAGGAACTTCGACATGGTTTTGCTCAGATGCGTGGACAGACACGAGGCGGACATGTTAATGCAGGAAGTTCATGAAGGTTCCTTCGGTACTCATGCCGGCGGACATGTAATGGCTAAGAAATTGTTGAGAGCGGGTTATTATTGGATGACCATGGAATCAGATTGTTTCAAGTATGCTCGGAAGTGTCATAAATGCCAGATTTATGCTGATAAGGTGCATGTACCGCCGAATCCTCTGAATGTGATGTCTTCGCCGTGGCCGTTTGCTATGTGGGGTATTGACATGATTGGAAAGATTGAGCCGACTGCTTCCAATGGGCATCGCTTCATCCTTGTTGCCATCGACTATTTCACCAAGTGGGTCGAAGCAGCGTCGTTCGCGAATGTCACCAGACATGTGGTTGCCCGTTTCATCAAGAAAGAAATCATTTGTCGCTATGGGATTCCCGAAAGAATCATTACTGATAATGGTTCTAATCTCAACAATAAAATGATGAAGGAGTTGTGTCAGAACTTCAGCATTCAGCATCACAATTCTTCCCCTTACCGCCCTAAGATGAACGGCGCTGTTGAAGCGGCAAATAAGAACATAAAGAAGATTGTGCAGAAGATGGTCGTCACGTACAGAGATTGGCATGAGATGCTACCCTTCGCCTTGCATGGGTACCGTACTTCAGTATGTACATCGACCGGGGAAACCCTTTACTCCCTTGTGTATGGTATGGAAGCAGTCCTACCTGTTGAAGTGGAGATTCCTTCTCTAAGAGTCCTGTTGGATGTCAAGTTAGACGAAGCTGAATGGATTCGGACAAGGTTCAATGAGTTGAGTCTTATCAAAGAGAAGCGAATGGCAGCCATTTGTCATGGGCAGTTGTATCAGAGTCGGATGAAGAGAGCCTTTGATCAGAAAGTGCGTCCTCGTTGTTTCCAAGTCGGAGATTTAGTGTTGAAAAGGATCCTTCCTCCTCAGACAGATCACAGGGGCAAGTGGACTCCTAACTATGATGGACCGTATATTGTCACCAAGGTTTTTGATGGTGGGGCCTTAGTGCTTGCAACTATGGATGGTGAAAACTTCACTTCCCCTGTGAACTCAGACGCAGTTAAAAAATACTTCGCATAAAATAGACCCGCTGGACAGTAAAAAGAAAAGTCCAGGCAAAAATGGGCATCCAGACGAACCAAGAAAATGAAAAGGTTCGGGCAAAAATTAGGGATTAAAAATGAAAAGATCGTACACCCGGTAAGTTGAAAACCTGAAAAGGCAACTTAGGCAAAAATGGGTATCCCGGTGGATTGAAAACCCGAAAAGGGCGATCCAGGCAAAAGTTAGGGATTAAGCGAATGACTGCGTTCTGAGTTAGTTCTGAATCTCATCTCATGTCGATGACTGGAAATTTTCAAAAGGTAGGAAACAGTCCAATCACCTTTTCAGAAGGCTGATCATCTAGAGGATCTTGAAGACGGGCAAGTCATAGCAGAATTGGAACCCAATAGAAATCCATTTCACATTGCCATTAGATTAATTTCTGTTTTTATCTTTTGGGCGATTACCTCTTTCCAGGGATTGCTTCCTGATGTAAATGCCTATTCAGAGGCCATTCAATCAATAAAATCATGTTATTCAGTATATCTCTGTTTTCATTTTCATTTTACTGTTTTATTTGCAAAAATGACGTCCGAATTTTTGATAAACATTGCATCATGACACATAAGGGCTTTATAGGTACATGCTTAATAAACATTTAAAATTGCTGTAAATTTTAAGTGCTTTGGATCGTCTATTCAGGACAGATACCCTTGGGGCATTTCCTTAAAATCCCCTGCAGATGATCGTGAATATCTTCCCCAGTGAAGTCGCCAACAGACGAATTCGGTGTCTTATCCCTACAGAGCTGATCAGAGTGTTGGATTCTTCAATCCCCAGTAGGTTCTCACCACTGTACTTCCCCAAGCGTTTGTTTCAGGACATACACTCCCCAGTAGAGTTGACAGTGCCAGACTATATATCCCCAGCGGAGTTGACAGTGCCAGACTGTATCTTCCCAGCAAAAGTGGCTGCTCCTTAGAGTTCGAGGCCAGATCGATAATCCCAATGCCAGATCCATGGTTTCTTTCCTTGAAGCAGAACCTCGGTACCGTATCAGTGTTTGCTTCCCCTGCTGAGTCATCTCTCGCAGATCGTGGTTGCCAGAACCACTATCGCTTTCCCCAACAGCAGGTTTTCAGTGTCGTTCTCTCCCTAGTCTGAATCTCGGCATTTCGTCATTGCTAGAACACCGTGTGGCGGGTCATTTCCCCACATAATTCTTTGTGTTGTGCATCTCCAGCAGCCTTGCCAGGGTCCAGAAGATGGTGATCATTTCCCCAGCAGATCCCCTTGCCTCAGCTTGGCATTCTACCCAGCATTTCGCATCCCTGCATGTAGAATCATATTGCATTGCATCCTTCCAAATCGCGTAGCATTTCCATTTTCATGGAGCATTACGCCATTGAAAAATTCAAACATACGCATGTAAGCATAAAACATTCTCGGTATCCCAAGTGATAAGCTAGAAGTCGTTTCCAGTACTCAGACTGAAGATTGTTCATGACTTACCTTTGTTATCCCCAGCAAGTGTCATTGGCCCATGCGCCGCCTCTATTATCTTTCCCTATTTCTGCCGATGTTGACAGGCATGAAGTTTTTCCGGTATTCAGACCGAAGTGGCATTCAGGCCAATTTTCCGGTATTCAGACTGAAGTGGCATTCAGGCCAATTTCCGATATTCAGATCGAAGTGGCGTTCAGGCCAGTTTCCGGTATTCAGACCGAAGTGGCGTTCAGGCCAATTTTCCGATGTTCATACCGAAGAAGTTTCCGACGTTCAGGTCGATGCAACTTGTGGCGTTCAGGCCAATTTTCCGATGTTCAGATCGAAGAAGTTTCCGACGTTCAGGTCGACGCAACTGGTGGCATTCAGGCCAGCCTCTCGGTGTTCAGACCGATATTAATAATCTCATATCTCTCGATGTTCAAATCGAAGTCATTTCCAGTATTCAGACTGATGAGCGGCATTCAGGCCATGGTTATTTCTGTGTTACCTCTTTGCCGATTCTGACAGACATTGTTACTTCACTTCACTTCAGTGCAAATTTTTGGGCTTTTATTGTATTCAATCCCTTGATACCTCGAAAGCACGAAAGCCGCTGCTATCTTCTTTCCATGTCTCCAGTTGATTGAATAGGGGCAGTTGTAATACCCCAAAATTTACCCTTCATTTTTCCTGGAAGCATACACTTTACACCTCATGCGTGCATTCAGTTTTAGGTCATTTAACATTAGATACATTGCATTTCATCATGTCAATCAGAATTAGATCCAAGAAACTTTATTTAAAAAAAATAAAAATAATAAATAAATAAATAATAATAATAATAATAATAAATAAATAAATAAATAAATAAAAGAAAAAATCTCAGACTTGGACCTCTCTCAAAAGCCCACTAAGCTACCAATATTAGGCTATAAATACTAGAGTTTCAGTGAAACAAAGATTGATATTCTATTCCTATTACCCTGAGGAAAAAGATAGTGAGAGAAGAGCTAACAGAGTTCAGAGCAGCCTCCAAACCCTAAAGGGAACTCAATTGCACATAATCACCTCTGCCTCAGATAAACCCTAAAGATTGTTTTGTAAACCTCACGGGTGCAACTCAATTTCAATCAAGCTCTCCAATTAGGTTTGCCCTATATCCATCATCTTTATGCCTTTAATTTGAATGCTCTAAATGCATGAGGTATTGTGGGTGAATTTGATACCCTTTTGATGCATGTCTTTTTTTGTGAATTTTAATGGCATGATTCATGTGGTTACATTTTGATTTGGGGGCAACCCTTGATTACCCTATTTTTTTGTCTCTAACCAGTTTGTTGAGTTTTTGTAAGGGCTCACATGACTTTTGCAGGGATAACTTGCGTGGTTTTCCACTTTATTTGTGGGATACCCCCTGGAGGTTTCATTCCAATTACCTGTACTGACTCACTTTCTTTGATGGTGTTTAGCTTGGAAGGATCCCTGGGTTTCCCATTCCTCTAACTGCTGTTACTTCGGATCTTTATCCACGTGGTACTTTTACATTTTTCCCGCATTTTACTGCTTTCCTAGCTGGAAGACCTTGATAGGAGGCAATGTTTTTTTGTGTGTTTTTTTTACAGGTTCCTTCGTCAAGGACTGCCTTTTTGCGTGAGTTCACCAAACCCTAACCCTTCATTGATTTTTCTTCTCCTAAACACACGTTTACTCCTTCTACTACAGGTGAGTAAGTCTCTAAAGGTCGAGCATCCGGTAGATTGCGTAGTAACGTCGTTCGTCCAAAACCCACTCCTTAACCCCGTAGTTAGTTGAACTACGGCTTGCTCTGATTCTCATTCCAGATGAGATACGTAGGCATAAGACGCGATGTCTTAGTGAGCACACATCCCCCCAACCCATAGGTCAGTCGAGCTACAAAGACTTTGATTCTCATATTCAGATGAGATACGTATGCAGTGGATGCGACATCCGCGCGAGTCATTTTCATTTAACCCTTTTTTTTGGTAAACAGCACAAGATAAACTCACACCCTTTAGACAAGAACTACAAAAGTGGATCCTGTAGAGTACTACGGATGCGTAGGGGTGCTAATACCTTCCCTTCGCATAACCGACTCCCGAACCCAAGATTTGGTTGCGAGACCCCGTCTTGTCCTTTCCTTTTTCAGGTTTACTTCGAGCGTTTCCTTTCCCTCTTTTGGGACGAATAACGCACGGTGGCGACTCTTCTGTCATTTTCTTTCTTCGGTTGTTTTTTCGCGCACTGTATTTTTCAGGTTGCTACAGATTAGAACCATTATCAGTAATGATTCTTTCGGGAATCCCATAATGACAAATGATTTCTTTCTTAATGAATCGGGCAACCACATGTCTGTTGACCTTCGCAAATGACGCTGCTTCGACCCAATTGGTGAAATAGTCGATGGCAACAAGTATGAAGTGAGGCCCATTGGAAGCAGTCAGCTCAATCTTTCCAATCATATCAATGCCCCACATAGCAAACGGCCACGACGAAGACATTACATTCAGAGGATTTGGCGGCACATGCACCTTATCAGCATAAATCTGGAATTTATGACACTTTCGAGCATATTTGAAACAATCAGATTCCATGGTCATCTAGTAATAACCCGCTCTCAACAATTTCTTAGCCATTGCATGTCCGCCGACATGAGTACCGAAGGAGCCTTCATGAACTTCCTGCATTAACATGTTCGCCTCGTGTTTATCCACGCATCTGAGCAAAACCTTGTCGAAATTCCTCTTATACAGCACGTCGTCTTTGTTCAAGAAGAAACTGCCAGCCAATCTTCTCAAAGTCTTTTTATCATTGTTGGATGCCCCTGCAGGGTACTCTTGATTCTTCAGAAAGCACTTGATGTCGTGATACCAGGGCTTGTCATCGACTACCAGTTCAGCAGCAAACACATACGTGGCCCTATCAAGGCGCATAACATTGATTCTGGGAGCATAGTTCCACCGAA
This sequence comes from Lathyrus oleraceus, assembly GCF_024323335.1. Lineage (NCBI taxonomy): Eukaryota > Viridiplantae > Streptophyta > Magnoliopsida > Fabales > Fabaceae > Lathyrus > Lathyrus oleraceus. The sequence goes on from NC_066580.1 coordinate 292,698,209, forward strand.
TCACCTTGATCATGGAGGATAGAGTAGCAAGAGCATCTGCCATCTGGTTCTCATCACGAGTTATATGATACAGCTTTACTATTGTGAAGAAAGTCAATAGTCTTCTCGTGTAATCTCTGTAGGGGATCAGATTAGACTGGAGAGTATTCCAATCACCATTCAATTGATTGATCACCAGAGCTGAATATCCGAAGATGCCCAGAGTCTTGATTCTTAAATCAATGGCTTGCTCAATACCAAGATGCAGGCCTCATACTCAACTTCATTATTGGTGCACTCGAAAGTCAGACGAGCGGTAAAAAGCATGTGGGCGCCTTTCGGAGTGGTAATGACAACACCAATTCCACTTCCTTTGGCATTGACGGCCCCATCAAACATTAAAATCCACTTTTCATCGGGATCAGGTCCCTCCTCAACAACTGGATCTTCACAGTCTTTCATCTTGAGGAACATGATGTCTTCATCCGGAAAATCAAACTTCATCGGCTCATAATCATCAATCGGTTGCTGAGCAAGATAGGCATAAGGATGAGAGGATTCTACAAATACTCTTTTATTTTCTCGAAAGCCCTTTGGCAATCATCATTCCACCTGATAGCATGATCTTTTCTTAGCAACTTGAATATTGGCTCACACGTGGCTGTTAGGTGACATATGACCCTTGCAATGTAGTTCAACCTCCCTAAGAAACCACGGACTTGTTTTTCTGTTCTTGGCTCAGGCATTTCTTGAATTGCTTTTACTTTAGCAGGATCCACCTCAATCCCTTTTTCGCTAACAATAAAACCCATCAGTTTTCCAGATCTCACCCCGAAAGTACACTTGTTCGGATTAAGCCTCAGCTTGAATTTCCTCAAACGCTCAAATAGTTTCTGCAAATTCAACAAATGTTCTTCTTCCTTCTGAGATTTGGCAATCATATCATCCACATAAACCTCGATTTCATGATGAATCATATCATGGAAAAGAGTTACCATAGCTCGTTGATATGTTGCCCCATCATTTTTCAGACCAAATGGCATCACCTTGTAGCAGAAGGTGCCCCATGGGGTTATGAAAGTTGTCTTTTCCATGTCTTCTGGTGCCATCTTAATTTGATTATAGTCAGAAAAGCCATCCATGAAGGAGAATACCGAGAACTGAGCCGTGTTATCCACCAAAACATCGATGTGAGGTAATGGGAAATCATCTTTAGGACTAGCTCTGTTCAGATCCCGGTAGTCAAAACACATCCGTATCTTTCCATCCTTCTTAGGTACTGGAACGATATTTGCAATCCATGCCGGATAATTTGTAACCGCTAGAAACCATGCATCCAACTGTTTTTTCACTTCTTCCTTTATCTTGACAGCCATCTCTGGTCTTGTTCTTCTGAGCTTTTGCTTGACTGGAGGACAATCCTCTTTGAGAGGAAAACGTTGTACCATAATGTTTGTGTCAAACCCTAGCATGTCCTGGTAAGACAAAGAGAAGATGTCAACATACTCTTGCAGCAATTCAATCAGCCCCTTCTTCACATTATCTTCCGAAGAAGCCCATATCTTGATTTCTCTCTTGACGTCCTCGGTGCCGAGATTAATCACTTCAATAGACTCTTGATGCGGTTGAATGACCCTTTCCTCCTATTTTAACAACCTGGCGAGTTCTTCAGGGAGTTCACAGTCTTCATCACCCTCTTCTTCAGCTTGAAAGATTGGATTTTCAAAGTCGAAGCGAGCCATAGCAGAACTGTTATCAATAGGATCAGGTGACGTGCATCTGCATGAGTGATGGTATGTGCTTATGAGTGTGAACAAGGAGTGAAAACTAAACAAAACATTGCCAAAATATTTTTTTGATTTTTTTTAAAACTGCAAAAATAGAAAGACAGTGAACAAAATATTTGAATGCAAAAAGACGTCCTTTATTTATGATAAAAAAATGCAGGTATTCAGATAGATGAGCCCTACAATGAGTCATTACGCCCTGGGCGGAATGTAAGACTTGGATATGCCCAAATGAACAAAGAAAATTACTCTTCAAGAAGAGTGACTTGGATAATCTCTTCAGAGGACCAATTGCAGAGAACTTCACCCAGGACCCTTGGACGCACCCAGTTGTCAATGTCGCAATCACTATCCCCATCTTCTTCGTTGATTGCAGAGATCTGGCCATACTGAATGATGCCAGCACTGGAGAAAGTAATCAGCCCCTGACGAGTCTGAGGCGTTAAAGTTGTAGAAGTCACTGTTGGCTGATACCCAATCCCAAACTTGTCTTCCTTCATAGGTAAATCCAACAGACGTCCCCATCCGGGAGCAACCCCTGAATTTACCAAGGCATGTGCCTGCTTGAAGGACGAAATGGAGGCACATGCTTTAACCTCTTCCACTGGAGCCGCAACCTTGACTTGAACTGCCTCAAAGGCCTGACACAGGGTCTCATGAATCTCACCTTCTATCTCTACATACTTGAATGTAGACAGGTGACTGACCAGAATATCCTCCTCCCCACAGACAATGATAATTCTTCCGTTGACCAGGAACTTGATTTTCTGATGCAAGGTCGAGGAAACTGCCCCAGCATTGTGGATCCAAGGACGACCCAGCAGGAAGCTATACGAAGGACTGATATCTATCACATAGAAGACGGTGTTGAAGGTTTGTGATCCAATCTGAATTGGCAATTCTATCTCTCCGAATACCGACCTCTTAGAACCATCAAAGGCTTTCACGACAAGATCGAAAGGCTTCAAGACCAAACCTTCTACATCTAACCTTGACAGGGATCTCTTGGGTAACACATTGAGAGAGGAACCTGTATCCACCAGAACATGTGATAACACAGTGTCTTTGCATTCCATCTAGATGTGCAAAGCCTTGTTATGATCGCGTTCAACTGGCGTCAAGTCAGAATCAGTAAAACCCAACCCGTTGCTTGCATGAACATTTGCAATGATCCATTCTAGTTGGTTTACTGAGATCTCCTGAGGCACATATGCAGCATTAAGAACCTTCAGAAGTGCCTCCCTGTGTGCCTCCGAACACAGCAGGAGTGAGAGAATAGATATCTTGGACAGCGTCTGAATCAACTGATCGACTACCTTATAGTCACTTTTCTTTATGATTCTCAAGAGCTCGTCCATATCTTTCGCAAAAGCAGGCTCAGAGCCAGCCTTTGGTGCAGAGGTACCCTCATTCACAACTTGCTTCCCTTTGGCCTTTGCCGCGGCGTCAGCACTATCGGGTTGGGTAACTGGTGGTGAGAACAATCTACCACTCCTGGTGAATCGCCCGTTTCCACCAACATTTTCCACTGCGGGATCTTTTACCTCAACTCCAGGTTCAGACTTCTGATCTTGCACCTCTTCTATTTTCAGTGGCTGCTCCACTCTATGGTCATGTGTGTACACACTCCCCCCGTAAAGAACCAGGGGTCGTGATGGTCATAGTGGATTGATGCGGTCGCACTGGTGGTACCGGTTGCGCTACTGGCACACTGATCTGAGCGGTCGGGTAGAAGATTGTGATAGTAGCAACATCACAGTCATACTCAGAAATCTCATTTATTGAAGTACAAACATCCGAAGCATCGGAATCAAGTTCAACAAATACATCAGAGTTAAACACATTGTTTGGAATATCAGCAACAACATCTGAAGAATTAATTACATCATTGGGAATTACAAACTCAACAGGATTAACATTTTTAAACTCTTCAGCATCAATCAGATAAGAGAGGATCAGCATCTGCATCCTCGACAACCCCTTCAACAACCCCTTCCGCAGACCTTTGGACAGATAGGTCTTCAGCTTGGAGGATACCATCATCAAGCAAGGCCTGAATACCCTGCTGCAGCTTCAAACAACCTCCACTCTATGCAACACAACCCAAACAACCACTCCCGCAACCGGGGAAAACATCTGCCTTCAGCAAGTATTCTTTGATTTCTAACAGCGGAGTCTTCAGTTTCAACACCTCCTTGACTAATTTGACTTCTCCTTCCACCATGTTAACATTTGCTCTACCATACTGCGGCATAGGATTGTTGACAACATTAGGAGCCGGCGCAAAGGTAATGGCCTTTGAGTCAAGAAGGTCTTGAACTACGTGCTTAAAAGCTTTGCAGTTCTCAATAGTGTGGCCAGGTGCCCTAGAGTGGAACACATAGCTAGCATTGGCGTCATAACCCACTGGAAGCCTGCCAATAGGAGGAGCCAAAATGTGTAACTTCATAAGTTGCAACTGCTGTAGGTTGGGAAGCAATTAGGCATACGACATCGGAAGAGTGTCGAAACGCCTATCCATCATCCTCTGTCTTTGTTGATAGGCAGGTCTGTTACCCTGTTGTTGTTGGTACTGACTTTGTTGACGCTGTGGTTGTTGTTGTTGCATTGGTGCTGCAGCCGGAATGGTTACAACTGCAACATAGGGTTGCTGATAGTAATTCTGAACATTTCTCCTTCGGTTACCCCTGTTCTGATAAGAGGACACAGAATTTGCATCCCCTTCTCTCCTCTTCTGCCCTCCTATGAATGGCTTCTTCGACCCCAATGATGATCCAACCCCACTCTAGATCTTACACGTCTTCAAGTAGTTCTCCACCCTCTCACCGATAGAGACCACATCAGCAAAATTGGAGGCGTTGCAACCCACCAGACGCTCCAAATAAGACCCAGGCAGTGTGTTCATAAACACGTTGGCCATCTTTTTCTCAAACATCGGAGGCTGAACACGGGAAGCCATCTCTCTCCAACGTTGAGCATACTCTTTGAAGCACTCATTTCTCTTCAGATACAGGTTCTGAAGTTGAGTCATGTCAGGTGCCATGTCTGCGTTGTACTAATATTGCTTCACGAAGGCCTCAGCCAAGTCTCTCCAGCTGTGAATATAGGCTCTGTCCAGCCTCATATACCATTCCAAGGATGCCCCAGCTAGACTGTCCTGGAAGAAGTACATGAGCAGCTTCTCATCATCGGAATACGCAACCATCTTGCGAAAGTAAGCTTGCACATGAGTCTTCGGGCAAGAGTTGCCATTGTACTTGTCAAAGACTGGAACTCTAAACTTTGGTGGAACTCTCACACCTGGGACCTGTAACACCCTTCTAAAATACCCCAAATATTTAATTAAAATAACAATATATATATATATATATCAATCAGAGTAAATATGCAATTAAGGGTGTCACACAATCACTTCACACCATTCATCATAATATTTAGTCATGCTCATTATTTAACTCAAAACATAAAGTATTGCACAATACGCAGCGGATAGAGATCAAATCGATCATTCAAAACATGTAACATATTCCATGTAAAATTATTCAACAAGGTAAAACATCCCGTCCCGATGTTACATCTATCAGAGCATGACCCACTAAGGAACTACACTAGACTCCAAGCACTAGCTCCTACTCAATCACTGCTCGTTACCTGAAAAATAGTTGTAAGGGTGAGTTCCTCAATCGATATAATAAGCATTATAAAATATCATGTCATGTTAAGTAATTTAACACATTAATCACCCTAATCACATCACACATTCAGTAACGGCACATCAATTCAATTATCATACTCAATACCAATATAACTCATACTCATACTCAATATCAACACAAACACACGTATAATATTGGAATACATCCATTCATATTATACGCCATACACATATTATGCAATGAGACTCCATGCATGCGGTACCGACTATTCGTGAACATATAGTTCACCTCACTGATCAAATCCAGATACGGCTACCAAGCCCACTAGTCCCACTCATTTGAGACCTAGTGACTCACTCACTAATTCCTCACCACGGGAATTAGCTACCACCCCCAAGGGCCATGCTATGCACGCTAATTCACCTAGCATGCAAACATCAACAACAGTCCATAATGACTAACTCACTAATTCCTCACCATGGGAATTAGCTACCACCATAAAGGCCACAATATGCATGCTAAATCACCTAGCAATGCAAAAACATCAACAATAATCCACAATGGACATATGCTCACACTCTAAGCCATAAACAGTCCATACACAATTTCATACATAACATATACATTCACAGCATTATGCATACCATCATACATCATCAACACATGTATCAAAACATCATATCATGTCAAATAATTAATCACAGTATTAGCACACTCTACTAATACCTATACTGCTCAAAACAGCGGGAATTAATCCCTATTACATCATACGCCAATATAGGCCAAACACCAATTATGCACACATTATTCAAATATTAATTTTTCACCTTTCCAACAGTGTTAACTGGTTAACTCCCTGGGTTAACCGGTTAACGCAACACAGAACACGCTTTCTGGCAAAACTCAACAGTGTTAACCGGTTAACGCCCTGGGTTAACCGGTTAACGCAGACAGAACAACAATTTTCACAAATCACAATAGTGTTAACCGGTTAACACCCTGGGTTAACCGGTTAACGCAGACAAAACAACAATATTTTCACAATTCATAACAGTGTTAACCGGTTAACACCCTGGGTTAACCGGTTAACGCAAGACAGAAAGCTGTTCCTGCGCTAACACGAAGCAGAATGCAGAATTCTCCGCATTTTCCGCCGTTGGAGGACTTCCGGACCTCCGATTCCAATTCCGTAAAAAGCTATACGTTCGGAAAATCACAACACACTCAAATACAGATTCAATTACAGCTTTAACACAACTTATCCATCACAATTTTTCAGCACTCAACGTCCCAATTAGGGTCAATTCACCGGTTTATCACTACCCATTACATGTTAACCCATAATACCCATTAAACGACGATAAACCCCCCTTACCTGAGTTAATCCGGCGAATCTTTAAGCTTCAAGCTCTTCTCTTTTCCAACCTTCGCTCTCTTGCTCTTTCTCCCTTCTCTGCCGCTTCTCTGTTTTCACGTGAAACTCTTTTAACCAAATGAAACTCTTTTTCCTTATTTCCAACTTATATACTTTCCAATAATTATTATTCCAATAATAATAATAATAATAATCCAATAAATTCCAATTATTTAATTAAATTAATAAATATAATATTAACTTAAAATAAATAATTATCTTATTTTTATCGGGGTGTTACAACTCTCCCCCACTAAAAGAGTTTTCGTCCTCGAAAACATACCTCAAGCGAATAACTCCGGATAAGACTCCTTCATCTGACTCTCAAGTTCCCAAGTCACATTGCCACCTGCTGGTCCTCCCCAAGCTACCTTCACCAAGGCAATCTCTTTACCCCGCAACTGCTTCAACTCTCGATCCTCGATCCTCATAGGTGATGTTTCAACAGTCAGGTTATCTCTCACCTGTACATCATCTATTTGTACTACATGCGACGGATCATGAATGTACCTCCTCAGCTGAGACACATGAAAAACCTCATGCAAATTCGCAAGTGACGGCGGTAAAGCGATACGATAGGCTACCTCCCCTATCCTCTCCAAAATTTGATAAGGACCAATAAATCGAGGTGTCAACTTCTTCGACTTCAAAGCTCGACCAACACCAGTTATCGGAGTAACACGAAGAAACACATGATCTCCCTCTTGAAACTCAAGTGACTTCCTCCTCTTGTCATGATAACTCTTCTGACGACTTTGAGCAATCCTCATCTTCTCCTGAATCATCTTAATCTTTTCCGTAGTTTGTTGAACAATCTCCGGTCCAACCACAGCACTCTCACCGGACTCATACCAACATAAAGGTGTCCGACATCTCCTACCATACAAAGCTTCAAACGGTGCCATACCAATGCTCGAATGAAAACTATTGTTGTAGGTAAACTCAATCAAAGGCAAATAACAATCCCAAGCACCTCCCTTTTCCAAAACACAAGCCCTCAAAAGATCCTCTAGTGACTGAATCGTCCTCTCAGTCTGACCATCAGTCTGCGGATGATATGCAGAACTCAATCTCAGCTTAGTTCCCAAAGCCTTCTGCAACCCTTCCCAAAACTTCGATGTAAATCTAGGATCTCTGTCCGAAACAATACTCGATGGAATACCATGCAAACTTACAATTTTCTCAATATACAACTCAGCTAATCTCTCTAACGGATAATCCATTCTGATCGGAATGAAATGAGCCGATTTCGTCAATCTATCAACAATCACCCAAATAGCTTCCAAATTCTTACTTGTCCTCGGTAAACCAGAAACAAAATCCATACTGATACTATCCCACTTCCACTCTGGAATCGCCAACGGTTGCATTAGCCCAGACGGCTTCTGATGCTCAATCTTTGACTTCTGACAAGTCAAACAAGAATAAACAAAACTTGCAATTTCTCTTTTCATTCCCGGCCACCAAAATAACTTTTTCAAATCACGATACATCTTCGTAGCTCCAGGATGAATACTCAGGCCACTACGATGTCCTTCTTCAAGAATACTCTTCTTAAGTTCGGTAACATCCGGAATACACACCCGATTACCAAATTTCAAAACACCATTCTCATCAACTCTGAATTCACCACCTTGACCTTGATTCACTAGAGTCATCTTATCAACCAAAAGCACATCGGATTTCTGACCCTCTCTAATCTCATCCAGAATACTACTCGTTAACTTCAACATTCCCAATTTAACACTATTGTGAGTACTCTCACACACTAAACTCAAGTCTCTAAACTGCTCAATTAAATCCAATTCCTTAACCATTAACATAGACATATGTAATGATTTCCGACTCAATGCATCAGCCACTACGTTTGCTTTACCCGGATGGTAATTCAAACCAAAGTCATAATCCTTCAGAAACTCTAACCATCTTCTCTGTCTCATATTCAGCTCTTTCTGATCAAACAAATACTTTAAACTTTTATGGTCACTGAAAACCTCAAATCTCGACCCGTACAAATAATGCCTCCATAACTTCAGAACAAACACCACAGCTGCCAACTCTAAATCGTGTGTCGGATAGTTCCTCTCATGAACCTTCAGTTGTCTCGAAGCATAAGCTATAACCTGCTTATTCCGCATCAACACACCACCCAAACCCAACAATGAAGCATCACAGTAAACCTCAAATGATTCCGACGAACTCGGTAATATCAGAATAGGAGCAGTAGTTAACCTTCTCTTTAACTCTTGGAAACCTTCTTCACATTTTGAGTCCCAAACAAACGCTTGCCCCTTTCTAGTCAACATCGTTAGCGGTAACGCCAACTTAGAAAATCCCTCAATGAACTTCCTATAATAACCAGCCAAACCAAGGAAACTTCGAATCTCAGCAACAGACTTAGGAGCTTCCCACTTAGACACCGCTTCTATCTTAGAAGGATCAACAGCAACACCACCTCTTGAAATCACATGACCAAGAAAACTAACTTCTTCTAACCAAAATTCACATTTAGAGAGTTTAGCAAATAACTTCTTTTCTCGGAGAACTCCTAAAACCACTCTCAAATGTTCAGCATGCTCTTCTTCAGATTTCGAATACACCAAAATATCGTCAATAAACACCACAACAAACTTGTCTAGGTACGGATGGAAAATCCTATTCATATACTCCATAAATACTCCAGGCGCATTAGTCACACCAAAAGGCATTACAGAATACTCATAATGTCCATACCTTGTTCTGAAAGCAGTCTTCTGAATATCCTCAGTTTTCACACGTATCTGATGATATCCCGATTTCAAATCTATTTTGCTGAACACACTCGCACCAACCAACTGATCCATCAAATCATCAATCCTCGGCAAAGGATACCGATTCTTGATCGTCACTTTATTCAGTTGCCTGTAGTCCACACACAACCTCATAGTACCTTCTTTCTTCTTAACCAATAACACTGGTGCACCCCACGGTGACACACTCGGACGAATAAATTTCTTATCCAACAGATCTTCCAGCTGACTCTTCAATTTCGTTAACTCAACAGCAGACATACGGTACGGAGCCATCGATATCGGCCTAGTACCAGGTACCAACTCAATCGAGAACTCAACTTCACGCTCTGGCGGTAATTCATTCACTTCTTCCGGAAATACATCAGGAAAATCACACACCACGGCTAGATCGCAAATCACCAGTTTATCTTTAGCCTCCAAAGTCGCTAACAGCATAAACAACTCTGCCCCATCTGCTACTTCCTCATTCACCTGCCTTGCTGATAGAAACAAACTCTTTCCTTCCTCAATCTCAGGAAAGATCACAGTCTTATCAAAACAGTTGATATAAACTCGGTTAAACACCAACCAGTTCATACCCAGAATAACATCGATCTGCACTAGTGGAAGACACACAAGGTCTATCCCAAAGTCTCTACCAAAAATACTCAAAGGACAATTTAAACAAACTGAAGTAGTAGTCACTGAACCCTTCGCAGGAGTATCAATCACCATACTACCATGCATCTCAGATATCTCTAACTTAAGTTTCACAGCACAATCCAAAGATATAAAGGAATGAGTAGCACCGGTGTCAATAATAGCTACAAGAGGAAAGCCATTAATATAACACGTACCTCGGATCAAACGATCATCTGCAGAAGTCTCAGAACCCGATAAAGCAAAGACCTTGCCTCCCGACTGGTTCTCCTTCTTCGGCTTAGGACAATGTGGACTGATATGACCCACTTCTCCACAGTTGAAACAAGTCACAGTCTTCGACCGGCACTCTGCAGCCAAATGACCACCTTTTTCACACTTGAAACACTTCTTCTCATTACTGGTACACTCATGGATACGATGTCCAGCCTGACCACATCTGAAACACTTAGCAGGAGCACTAGAGTCTCCCCCACTAGGCCTCTTCATCCCACTCTGTCTCTGGAAACCTTTGCCAGCTGCATACGGTTTCCCATGATCATTCTGATTCTTGCCTTTCCTATCAACCCTCTGCTGATAGCTCTCCGCTCTGGCTTTGGAATCCTTTTCAAAAATCCTGCAACAGACTTATTGATCTCGGGACGTAACCCGTTCTCAAACTTCACACATTTTGAAAATTCTCCAGCAGCCTCATTATAGGGAGTGTAATACTTCGACAGCTCGGTGAACTTAGCAGCATACTCAGTAACAGACCGGTTGCCCTGCTTCAATTCCAAGAACTCTATCTCTTTCTTTCCTCTGACATCCTCTGGAAAATACTTCCTCAGGAATCTCTCTCTGAACAATGCCCAAGTGATCTCCGCATTCCCAGCAGCTTCCAACTCAGTGCGGGCAGCAACCCACCAATCATCTGCTTCTTCTGACAGCATATGCGTACCGAACCTGACCTTCTGGTTATCGGCACACTCAGTCACTCGGAAGATTCTCTCGATCTCCTTCAACCACTTCTGAGCACCATCTGGATCGTATGCTCCCTTGAACATTGGAGGATTGTTCTTCTGGAACTCACTCAGTTGACGAGCAGCTCCCATTCCCACCACATTCGGATTCCCTCCAAGTACTCCAGCTAGCATCCCCAGAGCCTCAGCAATCGCAGCATCGTCTCTACCTCTCCCAGCCATCTCTATTCTGAAAACCCAACAAGCTAAAACAATAAGTACTGATAGGGTTACACAACACCTATCCCGTACAGGGGAAACAGAATAATTACGACTCGACTCGACCGACTATGCTCTGATACCACTAATGTAACACCCTTCTAAAATACCCCAATATTTAATTAAAATAACAATATATTATATATATATATATATATATATATATATATATATATATATATATATATATATATATCCGAGTAAATATGCAATTAAGGGTGTCACACAATCACTTCACACCATTCATCATAATATTTAGTCATGCTCATTACTTAACTCAAAACATAAAGTATTGCACAATACGCAGCGGATAGAGATCAAATTGATCATTCAAAACATGTAACACATTCCATGTAAAATTATTCAACAAGGTAAAACATCTCGTCCCGATGTTACATCTATCAGAGCATGACCCACTAAGGAACTACACTAGACTCCAAGCACTAGCTCCTACTCAATCACTGCTCGTTACCTGAAAAATAGTTGTAAGGGTGAGTTCCTCAATCGATATAATAAGCATTATAAAATATCATGTCATGTTAAGTAATTTAACACATTAATCACCCTAATCACATCACACATTCAGTAACGGCACATCAATTCAATTATCATACTCAATACCAATATAACTCATACTCATACTCAATATCAACACAAACACACGTATAATATTGGAATACATCCATTCATATTATACGCCATACACATATTATGCAATGAGACTCCATGCATGCGGTACCGACTATTCGTGAACATATAGTTCACCTCACTGATCAAATCCAATACGGCTACCAAGCCCACTAGTCCCACTCATTTGAGACCTAGTGACTCACTCACTAATTCCTCACCACGGGAATTAGCTACCACCCCCAAGGGCCATGCTATGCACGCTAATTCACCTAGCATGCAAACATCAACAACAGTCCATAATGACTAACTCACTAATTCCTCACCATGGGAATTAGCTACCACCATAAAGGCCACAATATGCATGCTAAATCACCTAGCAATGCAAAAACATCAACAATAATCCACAATGGACATATGCTCACACTCTAAGCCATAAACAGTCCATACACAATTTCATACATAACATATACATTCACAGCATTATGCATACCATCATACATCATCAACACATGTATCAAAACATCATATCATGTCAAATAATTAATCACAGTATTAGCACACTCTACTAATACCTATACTGCTCAAAACAGCGGGAATTAATCCCTATTACATCATACGCCAATATAGGCCAAACACCAATTATGCACACATTATTCAAATATTAATTTTTCACCTTTCCAACAGTGTTAACCGGTTAACTCCCTGGGTTAACCGGTTAACGCAACACAGAACACACTTTCTGGCAAAATTCAACAGTGTTAACCGGTTAATGCCCTGGGTTAACCGGTTAACGCAGACAGAACAACAATTTTCACAAATCACAACAGTGTTAACCGGTTAACACCCTGGGTTAACCGGTTAACGCAGACAAAACAGCAATATTTTCACAATTCATAACAGTGTTAACCGGTTAACACCCTGGGTTAACCGGTTAACGCAAGACAGAAAGCTGTTCCTGCGCTAACACGAAGCAGAATGCAGAATTCTCCGCATTTTCCGCCGTTGGAGGACTTCCGGACCTCCGATTCCAATTCCGTAAAAAGCTATACGTTCGGAAAATCACAACACACTCAAATACAGATTCAATTATAGCTTTAACACAACTTATCCATCACAATTTTTCAGCATTCAACATCCCAATTAGGGTCAATTCAACGGTTTATCACTACCCATTACATGTTAACCCATAATACCCATTAAACGACGATAAACCCCCCTTACCTGAGTTAATCCAGCGAATCTTTAAGCTTCAAGCTCTTCTCTTTTCCATCCTTCGCTCTCTTGCTCTTTCTCCCTTCTCTGCCGCTTCTTTGTTTTCACGTGAAACTCTTTTTACCAAATGGAACTCTTTTTCCTTATTTCCAACTTATATACTTTCCAATAATTATTATTCCAATAATAATAATAATAATAATAATCCAATAAATTCCAATTATTTAATTAAATTAATAAATATAATATTAACTTAAAATAAATAATTATCTTATTTTTATCGGGGTGTTACAGGGCCAACCCCAAGTCAGCAACATCCACACCAAGAGCATTATGCCCTTCCACAGCTTTTAACCTCTCCTCCAACCTCCGAAACATAGGGTCCACCCCATGGCCTATTCCAAAATCTTCCTGCAGCAGGGTGAACTGATCCTCCTGATCATCATGAATGGGTTGTTGATCAGGGTGAACACGTAGGATACGGACAGTTCTCGGTCTATTGGGTCCATTGGTCTCTCCAGCTGGAGGATCAATCACAACCTCCAGTTGAGTGGTAGGGGGATTCCTCTGCATCAACAGTCTAAGCTCCTGCTGTCCCTGAGCCACTCCTTGGACCACGTACATGAACTGATTCATGTGATTCCTCATCTCAGCGAGCTCTGCTTGTAGGCCTTCCATTGCTCTGTGTTGATTCCCTCGGGTACCGTATCGGTGAATGCCTGAGTCAGCTATCCTGCTAGTGGAATACAAAATGAGAACACCGTGGCGGTACTTGTTATGCAAGACATGCTAATGGATATGCAAATGCAATGACATGTTTATCAATTCTGAAGGGTATTCTACCCCTTGATTCCAGTCTCACATCAGATAAATAGTGTAAGAAAACCCCGACTAGAATCAAGAAGAAGGTATAAACCCCTAGAAATAGATAAACATGTGTTAAATGATGTGAATGAAAAATGATGTGATGCAATGCAGTGACATGGGAATCAGGATTGCTGTATCTGCTTGAACAACTGTCAGGTCGCACTGTCTGAAGAGAAAACCACTTAGGAACATATAAGAGATCAAAATTCTGCTCCCACAAGAATACCAGAAAACCGAGTTGGTTGAAGGTTAAGGTTTCCTGAATTTAGCCCGCCCCTCACTGGTAGGTTCGAAGAACAGAAGTTTGTCAGCTTCTAACCCTTCAGTCGAGAATAATACTTTACCACTGAAGGTTTGGCATTATTACGAGACAAAAGACCTCCACTGACTCCCCTCAACAGGACATCCTAAAAGCAAGTTCCCAGCCTAGGGTCCTCGGATTGAGCAGCGAGAATGCGCCCACCAGAGCTAACATAATCGCGTCTCGGAGGAGTGGCTCGACTGATTCCTCGGGAAATGGTCAACAGAGTCGACAATTTCTAAAGGAACATCATGTCGTTACGGAACACCCGTAGGACAGAATATATCCAAAAGAAACCTCATCTGGGTGTGGGTCTTCATGAACGACTTAACGTAGCAACATGCTACGCAAGCCTCATGATTATCCACTCTAAAACCTGTGTCTACGCTCAAGCCTGGGTAGTGGGCTTATCTCTCATAGAACAACCCAACCCAACAAACAACCAAACCCCACAGATCCAACAGATACATCAATCATATGTACACAATGCAATACAATAAAGCAGATAAATGCTAAAAGTAAATAACTGTATAAAAGAATAAACACCCAACAAACAAGAAACTCACAAAAGCTAGGAGGGACTCGCATAGGGAAACCGGGTCCCCAGCGGAGTCTCCAGCTGTCGCAACGTGCGAAAAAAACAACCGGCGAAAAAGAAACAGAAGAGTCGCCACCGTTCGTTATTTATCCCAAAGAAGGGAAAGGAAACGATCGAAGAAAACATGAAGAGAAGGAAAAGACAAGGTCTCGCAACCAAATCTTGGGTTCGGGATTCGATTATGTGAGGGGAAGGTATTAGCACCCCTACGCATCCGTAGTACTCTACGGGATCCACTCTTGTTGTTCTAGTCTAAAGGGTGTAGGTATATCTAATGTACTATTTGCTAAAGAAGGTCAAAAGAAAATGACTCGCAAGGATGTCGTATCCACTGCCTACGTATCTCATCTGAGTATGAGAATCAGAGTCTTCGTAGCTCGGCTACCTATGGGTTAAAGAGAAATGTGCTCGCTAAGACATCGCGTCTTATGCCTACGTATCTCATCTAGAATGAGAATCAGAGCAAAATGTAGTTCAGCTAACTACGGGAACGAAGGGTCTCGATTGCAACTAGGGCAAGAGAAAGGGAAGGTCTCGATCGTAACGAGGGCTAGAGAAAAGAATCGCAACAAGGGCGAAAGCAAGCAAGGATTAGTTGTTAGTCGTCAGTCAAAAACTTGGCAAGACATCGCATCTCGTGCCTACGTATCTCATCTGAACATGAGAATCAGAGTTGTCGTAGTTCGGCTAACTAGGGGTTAAGGGTTGCCATCTGAACATGGACTTACAAAAGAGGACACCAGCTGTGTCAAAGGAAAGTGGGCAATGTGTTCAACTTCCTAGCAGTAGGTGTCGCAGCTCGCTGAATCGAGTCTTAGGCAGTTACCTCTTTGCAATAGAATGGATTGACATGCCACAAGATCGGAGACGCACGGAAGGTCTAAAAGTGGGGAAGCTCTGCCCTAAAGTTGTCAGGCAATGTGGACCTATGTGTTAGGATTTACAAAGGGGAACATTTACCTAATGTTAGCATGCAAAGAATAAGGGAGTTCTACCTATGTTATCATACAAAGGGTTCTACCTAATGGATGCTACCTAAACGGAACAAGAGTCGATGGATGGAGCAAGGAGAGGAGCCACGGATAAGGGTAGATGGCGATGCCTGAGGCAATGGACTTACAGGTAGATGGTGATGCATGAAGCAATCGACTTACAAGAGGATGGATGAAATGCGTGTTGGTTCTGTTAAGTTTTGAAAATGATTACTCGACGTTGGATCGAGCTTTTGATCTGGTTTTGAAATTATTATCGGATGTTCGTTTTAATTCTTGTATTAACAGATGAATAAAGAATGAAACAATAAATATTATACACTTCATGGGAGAGGGGTACATTTGTTATGAATGGGGATGGTTCATGGCAATCAAACAATAAAAATATATGCCTCATACATCATACAAGTAGGCAACAGTTAACCAATCAAATCAGATAAGTAAACAAGTATATAATCAAATCAAAGAATCAAAGAATGAAATAATGGGGCATTAAACAATGTTTGGGAGTGTGAACATGTTAAACAATCAAGCAATAGAAGCATGGATGAAAGAAACAAGTATAACAAATGACAGATAAAAAGATGCACAAAAGGTTCATTGAAATAATTCAATCAGGAAATGAGGTATGTGTAGCGGTGTATTCGTCGCTATATGATCTATTGGTTAAATCATAAGCCAAGCATACAAGGAATTAGAGTCGCCACCGCACTTTTATTTATCCAAAGGACTGGCTAAAAAGCGAACAAAAGCCTAAGAAGTTTTACACGTAGAAAACTAATAAAAAGATCAGAGAGTCTGGGTAAGGGGTAAATTACGCAATGGGAAGGTGTTAGGCACCCACTACGTCCTAGGTACTCCTAGGGAGCCCTTTTCACACTTGTTGTAAAAGATTGTTATTTGTTATGACATAAACATTGTGCAAACATGATTGGGATGGTGAGAAAAGAATATACAATTTTATTATTTTTGTGTTCGAACGGATGAACCCGTTGCCTACGTACCTTCCATCAAAGGTAAGGATCAAAACGCCGTAGTTCGACTAAAAGATTTCCAAAAGTTGGTGGATTCAATTTTAAACAATAGCACTGAGGCTCTTCATTATCAATGGGAGAAAACTCTACCAAGACCAACATCCACCATGCGAGGATAGCTTCGACGTACTAGAGGGGTTAGCCCTGTTTTCAGTACGGAAGTCTTATAGTCGACTCACTAAGGATAGGGTGAGGTTTACATCAACCATAATGATAATTGAAACCTATGGCTAATGTGTAAAAAGATTAACAATGGACGAAGCCAAAACAATTGAATGGGTGAAGTTAATTGGTTGTGATTATGAAAGTAGGGTCAAAGTGTGAATAAGATTGATTTGAAAGAAGTATTATGAAATGGGGTTTGAAAAAAGTCAAGGACTTGGGTCCAGGTTTTTAATTTAAAAGCATGAAGATGTTTGCACAATATTTATCTCAAGTTTGAAAGTAATGTGTGAAAAGGTTTAGGACATAATGGGGATGAATGGATGAAGACGGATTGTAAAACTTCTTAGAAGGTTCACCTCTTGAGATCATATAGAAGATGATTCAAGTGTGTCCTTTGGAATGGGCAATGAATAATAACAAATAAACAAAGAAGAAAATCAACAAAAGCGGATACCGGATGCCAATCACTGGGCTTATACCAATCTCCTAAAACAGAACTGGATATCAGAGGCCACTCTATGGACTTACACTAATCTCCTCAAACAAAGAAATGAAAGAATGGATACCGGATGCCAATCACTGGGCTTACACCAATCTCCAACAACAAAGACAACATTTGGATGTCAGATGCCAATTTATCTGGGCTTACTCTACACTCCAACATATGATCATAGGAAAACAAATGCCAAATTACACGGACTTACAATTGTATCCTCACATACAACCAAACAATGCAACATATGATCATAGGAAAGCAAATGCCAACTTACAGGGACTTATAATTGCATCCTCACATACAATCAAACAAAGCAACTTATGATCACAGGAAAGCAAATGCCAACTTACAGGGACTTATAATTGCATCCTCACATACGATCAAACAAATGCATCAAGCAAAGATAAGATGAGTGGCCAATGCAATGGTCTTATACTCACTTCCACATCATAGGAACAACAGCCAATGCATGGTCTTACAATTGTCCTCAATGGGTAAACAACAATGATAAGTCACAAAGACAAATGAGATGATCATGCACTAATGAGCAATTAATGATGATAAATGCACAGAGTATGCAAGCAAGACATGTGCATATGAGGCAAACAATCAATCAATGAAAGCATTCAGCACACACTATAACCAAACAAGGAGGCTCATACAAGAGGGTTAGGCATTGAAGCCAACTGGAATAAGGTCAAAGGTGCTCTTAACCTTGCCATTAAGGGGCTAAGGTGAAGCAGATGAAAGGATATGAGGGGTGTGCCTCATTGCTCTTATCCCTGGTCAGGGAGAGCATTTGAATATCAGAAGGTGTGGGAGTTCAGAAAGTAGGAACTCTCTCCACATTTTATTGACTCGATAGATCTTGGGTTTGGATCTCAATGCTACAACCATGTAATGGGAGCAAGGAGAAGACTCACAGAATAGTGGGAGATAGATTACATATCTCTTATATCCACCAATTGCCTTGTTTAAAGGACTTTGCCTGCTTGGGACAAAAGTAAACACACACAAGCATTGCCTCTTAAGGAGGACTTCAGACAGTTGCCTGGCCAAGTAACAGGCCAGGTCTTCCAGACTACATGAAGAAAAGGGATTATACCTCAATGCAAATTGCTATTAAAGCAAATCAAAGCAAGTTCTTAAAGAACTAAGAAACTAAAGGTACCTGAAATAGTCAAACAGAATCAGTACACAGCTCAAAGTTTAAAGCAAAAGGAGGTAGGAATCAACAGTCAAAACAAACAGACAAATGTGCAATGCACAAGTCTCAAGGCATATGAGCCAAGCAACCTACAAAACAAAGAGGTTAGCTCATGATAAACAAATCAAGCTTAATCAAATTTGTATGATCTCTTTGGAGCATTGTTGTTTAACCTGAAAACATGAACTCAAACATAAGCAACAGGACCACTAGGACAAGCCTAGGGTCGAAAGAGGATGAGAAAGTCAAAACAGCAAGTGATATCCAATCAAAATCAAATTCAAACATTTAAGAAGCAAACTCAATTGGTTTCATGTTCATATCATGCATCATCATCATTTCATAAGCAAAAGAAGTCAAAGCAAGGCAAATGAAAGCTCATAGAAGTCAACAGCAAGACTCAATTCAAAACCAATCATAAACAATTCAAAAAATTATCAAATAATTCATGATCAATCATAATCCATAACATGACATGCATATAAAATTTCAGCTCATTTGGATCAAGGGAAGATGGTCAATGAAAATCAGAAAGGCAAGACAAGTTTAAGCATGCTCAAAGAAGTCAACCAAACATGTATCAACTTCAAAAAATCATAAACAAGAGATAACACATGAGAAATGAATGGGATCAACACCATGGCAAGTCTTAAGATGTCTACTAATCACATGTAAAATTTCAAGTTCATTAAATTAAGTATGAGAATTTCACAAATGAAATGGGAACATGTGTCACAAAAAGTCAACATATGACCAAACAGGGGAGAAAAATCTCAAACAATTGGAAAATGCCACAAATAATTCCAAGCAAAATCACATGTAAACTAGACATCCAAGAGTACACTCATGCAAAAAGTCAAAGCAATTTGAGGTCAAGAAGCATGGTATTGAAAATCATCAAGTTGCACATCAATGGTGTGACACAAATTGTCACACCCTACTTCAGAAAATCATAACTCAATGACCAGAGATGATAAATTCATAAACTCTACACCAAAATCACCATGAATGTGTCTAGTTTATGCACAAACAATTTCAAGGCCAATGGATAATGCATCATCATTTCACAAGTGTTTTGGCAAAAGGTACAAAATATGAGCACATGAACAAAACCCTAATACCAATTAAAATCCACTCATCAAAAAAAAATCAGGAAATATCATGATTAAATACTAGAGATCCAGATGAACACAATGCAAAAATCCTCATGAATTTTGGATTGAAAATGAAGATGCTATGATTTTTGCAAGTTAGGGCATCAAAATGAAATAAATATTGAACAAATAAAATGAATTAATAGAATTAATAGGAACCGGTGGCATATTGGTAATTACTGGGACATTTTAGTGAAACGGTGCGCATAGAACACAGGCGTGGCAGCAAGGCATTGGTTATGGCAATGGAACAGGACACTTCCTCATGCAAATAGCAAAAACTCGTTCAATCACAAAATCTGGGTTCATGAAGAAGCTAGGGTTCGTGGAACAGTGTCGTTCATCATCTTGTTCAAATCGTGAAAAAATGTTTGGCCCAGAAATAAACAACCAACATACCATTCGATACATCTAAGAACATACATCCATAATATAACATTTATTTTCATCAACTCAAACTATCACATGAGAAATAAGCAACAACAAGTTTGGACATGAAACTTCAACCCAACATTTCTTTCAGCATAGGCAACCATTCAACACGATTCAAAGTGCAAAATAATCAGCAAGGCAAACTCTACACAAAGCATAGCAACATTTTGAGAATAATGAGATTCGAAACCTTACTTGATTTTGAAGGAAAGGATGAAACAGTGATGATTTGGTTGCAAATGGCCAAAACAGTTGTTGCCTCAAGTTGGTATTGATGGATGGTCGAGTAATTTTAGCTTGGGAATGTTCAAAACAGCCTTAAACCAGATCTTCCATTGGAGAGCTCCTTGATGAAACAGTAGTAGGCTGTGCTTACAGTTGAGAAAGAGTGCTCAAAAATGCTTCCAAATGGCTGATGAATGATGGAATAAGCAAGCAATAATCGTGCCCTTTGAAAGTTTGAGCAAAATTTTCAAAAATCAAAAATGGTGTGTTTGAGAGAAATGGATTTTCTGTTTTGGAATTGTGGCTGCTAGCTAGGGTTTTTCTCTGCAGAAGAAATGAAATATATACTGTGTTTATTGCTAAGTGTTTTGGTTAGTGAGTGGTAATTAAGGTTAACTTGAAAATGAAGTGTTTTTGGCAATTTTGATGAATTTCACTTAAGTGACAAAGGCATGTGTGTACAGCTGCGAATTTGGGCTTAAAACAAATCCAAAATATCATTTCTGGTCATTTGCAAGTGGTAAAAGTAATTGGAATTGGTTATTTTGAAAATTCATTTTTTCACCTCACTTGAAATAATTCAAGCTAGTTCAAAAATGCCATTTTGATTGGTGATGTTTTGGTTAATGATGATTACATATTTGGAAAGAGGGGATCAAATGTGACTTGTTGCAAAAAACCCCACCCAATTTGGCCAAATGGTTTGAGAGATATGGCCTTTTGAAGTTCAAAAATTTCTGAAAATGATTTGATCATAACTTGCCAACCATACATGGGAATTGAGTGTTCTTGGACTTTTTGGAAATGGGAGAACAAGATCTTCAACTTTCATGTTGGGCAAAAATTCATTTGAAGCTTGTATCATGATGTAAGTTTAGGATCAAGAAGTTTCCATTTTTGGCAAATTCCAATTACAAGTCAACTTTCTATTTTTGGAAATTTCTTGTCTGACTTTATTTTCTTCCATGATGATGTTTGACATGTTATATGAGGCTTATATGGGCATGAATGAGACCTCTCAAACCAATTCCCACCATCAAATCACTGATTAAATGCACAGTTGACCAAGGTTGACTTCAGTTGACTTTGCTAGGGTTTTGCCTGACTGAACCATGTTCTGATGAATTCCAAACCCTAATCCCTTGATATCTTGATACAAAATGATGTCACAACATATATGGACTCTTGATTATTGATCATGGTGCCCAAATTCTTCAAGAATGGCCACCATCCACTGTTTAATGGCTGATTTGACTGTTTGACTGATGATTGCTTCAGCTGCAAGTAACATGGTTAGATGACAATATTTTTGTACTTTTTGGTTAGTAAACATATGAAAAGCAATGATATACAAATGCAAGACATGCTTGGTGATCAAGAACCACACTCACAAGATAACCCACCCACTAGGAGGGAAGCTAGGGCATGCAATGATCCTTGAGGCCATGATATGATATGATATGGGCCATGAGGGATCTTAGGGCCAAAATTGGGGTCTTACAGATGCCCCTATTTAAGGTCATTCTAGCCGGAGAAATGAAGTTTAGAAATCTTCATCTCGACGCGGTAGAATGGGCTTAAATAACAGTAATGAGACAAATTTTGGTCCCTAAGAGACCTCATGATGCAAATGTATGCATGCAAAAGACACAAATTCTGTGGGGAATATGATTCACACAGAAGACAAAGACGATCCATCGGAGTAGTACACTCACCAGGAACAGAGACTCTAACAGGACTCTTGTTGGGGATAAACAAAACTGACACAGCGTGAACAAGACACGACTCTGATTAGGGTAATACAGAAATCAGACTGGAGGCCTCACTGGGGAGTGAAGGACTCACACTGGGGAAAAGAACTCCAAAGGAAGATAAATCCATTGGAGAGACACAAGCTGACTCCTGGGGAGAAGCAAAAGGAGACTCCACTGAGGAAGCACCAACGAAAATGAGGTGTTACCGGTATAAGGGTAACAAGCTCAGGAAGAATGAATATCTAAGACCGGTATAAGGGTGAGAGATATCAATCAACCAAACATCTGAGAAAGACCTGGAAAAGGTACATAACTCAGGAAAATCTGACTCCACAAGGGACCGAGGTCAAAATAGGGAGCAGAAAGGAAGGAACACCAAGGATACCGGGTTGTAGGTATGTAACAGGTGACCGACCAAAGACGTGAATTGGTGTGTGTTCCAAAACACTCATCATCCTGAAGAGAGCGAAAGCAAACTTGTTTATAGGATGGATATTTGATTCTGTAAAGAATGCAAATCTTACTCAGTTGGGGAAATAAACAAAGTGTTCGACAAGAGAGTGCATGAGATATATTATTTATAGCCGTCAAAACGTAGATAATGTACTCGCATGGAAAGTTATCCTGAACCGGGTTGTAGGTTGTTTATAGGATAAAATTTGAAATCGTGAATTGGTTTGTGTTCCAAAACACTCATCATCCTAAAGAAAGCTAGAACAGCAGACTTGTTTATAGGATGGACATTCGATTCCACAAGGAATACGAATCTTACTCTGCGGAGAAAACAATCAAGAGATTGACCCAAGAGTGAACGAGATATAATATCCATTGACGTCAGAACATGGATAGAATACTCACATTGAAGATTATCCTGAACCGGGTTGTAGGTTGTTTATAGGATAAGATCCGAAAACGTGAATTGGTTTGTGTTCCAAAACACTCATCATCCTGAAGAAAGCTAGAACAGCAGACTTGTTTATAGGATGGACATTCGATTCCACAAGGAATACGAATCTTACTCTGCGGAGAAAACAATCAAAAGATTGACCCAAGAGTGAACGAGATATAATATCCATTACCGTCAGAACGTGGATAGAATACTCACAAAGGAAGATTATCCTGAACCGGGTTGTAGGTTGTTTATAGGATAAGATCTGAAATCGTGCATTGGGTTGTGTTCCAAAACACTCATCATCCTGAAGAAAGCTAGAACAGCAGACTTGTTTATAGGATGGACATTCGATTCCACAAGGAATACGAATCTTACTCTGCGGAGAAAACAATCAAAAGATTGACCCAAGAGCGAACGAGATATAATATCCATTACCGTCAGAACGTGGATAATATACTCACAAAGGAAGATTATCCTGAACCGGGTTGTAGGTTGTTTATAGGATAAGATCCGAAATCGTGCATTGGTTTGTGTTCCAAAACACTCATCATCCTGAAGAAAGCTAGAGCAGCAGACTTGTTTATAGGACGGATGTTCGATTCCACAAGGAATACGAACCTTACTCGACTGGGGAAGATCAACAAAGGATTCCGACCAAAGAGCGCATGAGACATATTATTCATTACCGGCAGACCGTGAATAATACACTCGAAAGGAAAAGACACCAGAGATACCGAGGTATAGAATAGGTGACTAACCAAAGACGTGAATTGGTATATATGCCAAAACACTCATCATCCGAAAGGAGGGCTTGAAAAAGAAAATCGACTTACAGGATGGACATTCGAATCCACAACGGGAAAACGAATCTTACTCAACTGGGGACACAAACCCAAAGAGCGCATGAGATATAATATCCATTACCGGCGGACCGTGGATAAGAATACTCGCATGAGATATATTATCTATTACCGTCAGAACGTAGATAATAAACTCGCATGGTAAGAAACACCAGAGATATCGAGGTATATAATAGGTGATCTACCAAAAACGTGAGTTGGTATATATGCCAAAACACACATCATCCAGAACACAAACTGGTTAAAGGATGGACATTCGATTCTACAAAGAATACGAATCTTACTCGACTGGGGAAGATCAACAAAGGACTCCAACCAAAGAGCGCATGAGACATATTATTCATTACCGGCAGACCGTGAATAATATACTCGAAAGGAAAAGACACCAGAGATACCGAAGTATATAATAGGTGACTAACCAAAAAGAGAGACAATCGATACCAAGCATCCGGGTAAACGAAAGACAACTCAAAGGGATAAATTGCAAGCATCCGGCAATTATCCGACAACAAAGAAATATTCGACTCCACAAAGGGAAAAAAACGAATCTTACTCAACAAAGAAAACACAAAAGGCTTCGACTGAAGAGTGCATGAGATATATTATTCATTACCGGCAGACCGTGAATAATAACCTCGCATGGAAGATTATCCTTAACCGGGTTGTAGGTTGTTTATAGGATAAAATCCGAAAAGAAAGGCATCGGGATACCAAATTAGGTATATAATGGTGACCAGTCAAAGGGAGCAACAAACATTACCAACAAAGGGGTAAATGAAAGAAGACTCGTTGGGATGCATTGATGAAAATCAATGATCCGGGGAACACAATCACTGACAAAAGGTGAAAGGACCCGCTGGGGATGAAATTGCTAGCATACGGCAATTATCCACGAAAGACTTGCTAGGGATATAAGTGCTTATCTGAGCGACTTATCCAAGCGAAAGGAAGATCAACATCAAGTATTGAATGAAGATAACCACAAAGAGGGGATTGTCATCGGTTGGGATGAACAACAAAATTAACTCTGCTAGTGGAGAAAACAGGGTTTATAACTACCGGTTTGTAAGTAGAAAAACCGCAAAGATAGGACTTACGACTGCTGGTTTGTAGGCAGAGGGCCAAACTCTGGTGGGGATAACCACAAAATTAGGGTTTACATCTACCGAATACGGGGTAGAAGACCAACAACTCCGCGTAGGGATAGAACAAATCACAAATCCGCACGGGAAACCAAGATAGGGTTTATAACAAACCACAAACTGCTGGAGAGCAGGAAAATAGGATTTACAACTACCGACTATTAGGTAGAAAAACCAACAACTCTGGCTGGGGAACAAAAGGTGTATAACCACAAATTCTGCCAAGAAAGCCAGGAGAAATAGGACTTATAACTACCGGTATGAGGGTAGAGGCCCAAAAAATTCCGCTGGAGGACAACCCACTGGGAAGCACAAGACTTTTGACAAATAGCCAATTCGGGAATAATCCGAAAAGACAGACTGAATCAAGACACGTCCTAATGAGGATATAACTCAAATAGGAAAATCCATCCCAATATATATGTTGGGAGGAAACGGAAGAAACCGTCATCCACGAGGATATATCTCGGTGGGGAACTGCAGAAGGAAAGACAACAGACATTTTCTGCTTATGGGGCCGACTCTATATGGAGAGATTCATAACACCCGACATCTGCTAAGGGAAGATCTATAAAGAAGATCTGCATCACCATAGCAAGAGACACGACAAACAAAAGATATATGGCAAGAAATGCAACATGAATATCTGAATGTTTTATGAATATGCATGAATATGCGTGATTTATGTTTGATGAATGCTGACAAAACAGACAATTCTAACACAACAGATCCAGGAATCAAACGCCCGGTATTATACTTCCAGGGGAAAAACCAGCTGGAGAGCCAATCTGCGGAGATCTATATGCTGAGAAGCAAAGATCCGCGAGTACTGCTGGAGAAGCAGAGGATCAGAGATATCAGGAAACAGCCCAATCCAGGTACAGAAAGTCACAACGGGCAAAGCAGCCACCAAGACGAATCTGTTGGAGAACAAGAGAAATCCCAAAGTATCTGCAGGGGATCCCAGTGTCAACTGAGAAACAAAAAGTGCGTTGCACAAGCACGAACTGCTGTAGAAGCAAATCCACATAACTCCGCTGGGGAACAACCCACTGAGGGAGAATGATATCCTCCAAATAGAATCTAACTGCATAAGCAACTCTACTGGGGAAAACTGTCGGCTACTCTCTTGGGGAACAACCCACTGAGGGAGGACAGATCAAACAAGTAGATTCTGCAATAAACCACTCTACTTGGGGAGAATACACATAGCAAACTGATCACAACAAGTAGATTCTGCAATATAAGCCACTCTACTGGGGATCACAAACAGTCAGGAAATCAATCCGTTCTCTGGATGATAGAGCCATCATCTGACCATATAGGGGATTGAAGGAGTATTCAACAGGTGAAACTGCCACAACAAACACTCTGCAGACTATGCTGAGGAAAAAAGATGGGCGAAATACTGGGATGTCAACCCAATCAACCATCAAGTAGGAAAATAAATCCTGCTCTGCTGAAGAGAGATAAGCATCAAACCCGCGGACGACTTCACCGGGGAAAAGGGTAAAGTACCGGGTATCAAACCACTGACTTACCGGGTCTTCAAAAGAAAGCAACCGTGCTGAGGAAACAGACAACTTCGCTGGCAATTATGCTGGGAAGAGTGTCAACAACTCTGCTCGCGACTCCGATGGGGATATCAATAACAGCTCTACTCGTGACTGTGCTGAGGAGACAAATAAAGTCTGGGGCAGGCGACCCACTGGAGAAAGTGACGGGGCACAAAGATGACAAACCAATCAACCGCCAAAACTCACAAGGAAACACCCATGCTGGCGAAAACTGCTGCTGGAGAAAACGAAGTCTTCAACAACACTCTGCTTGCGACTAAACTGGGGAACAACCCCACCAACAACTCTGTTTGAGGAACAACCCCAACAAAGATCTCAAGAAAGAAGATACAACCAAACCAGGAATATGAACAAATGTCTTACCTGTTGGAGATCATGCCACCCTCGGGAGAGCACTGAGATATTCTTGAGTATCCTTTCAATTTTGTGAATGTTCACTTTGTTTAAAACAGCAAATTTTGAAAAATTTGATTTGTTTAAAACAATGACATTTTATCAATTTAAAACATGCAAAATATTTGTTGAATTGAAACAAATAAGAGTGCAAATAATTAGATAAAAAGCTCAAATTGATTTGATGGAATGGTAGCCTGCAAATGGCAAGACTCCATAGATCTGTACAAATTTGAAATCAGTGATATATATTGGAAGAGGGCTACATTGAACATAATGATCCTTTCTTTACCAATTTGAATCTCGATGTGTCCGAAGCTTCAGTTGACGACGAATTGAGAATCTTCTGACGAAAAGACGACTGTGGGACAGAAACTCTTGTCAGGATGCAGTTACTTGCCAAATCCCTAATTTTTGCCTAGATTGCCCCAGGGTGAGGTACTCAATCTAGCGGGATGCAAATATATTCTTTTTTTTTCAAGTCTCTAATTTTTGCCTGGATTACCCTTGCGGGTTCACCACCGAGACGCTCATTTTTGCCTAAGCCGCCCTTTCGGGTTTTCAACTTAGCGAGCTCTTCTGTTTTTTTCATTTGCATATACCTTTTTTTTTTTTATTTTTTTTTTAGGCAAAGTATCTTTTGACTGCATCTGAATTCACAGGACGAATGAAATCCTCCCCATCCATTGTTGTAAGCATCAAAGCACCGCCTGAAAAGGCTCTCTTAACAACATATGGACCCTTGTAGTTTGGAGTCCACTTGCCCCTGGAATCGGGCGCGAAAGACAAAACTTATTTGAGCACAAGGTCACCTTCTCGGAACACACGAGGCTTGACCTTCTTATCGAATGCTTTCTTCATTCTCTGCTGATATAGCTGACCATGACACACGGCAGTTAACCGTTTCTCTTCAATCAAATTCAAATGGTCATAACGACTTTGAATCCATTCAGCATCAGTCAACTAGGGACTTGAGGGTATAATTTTTCTTTTTTCTTTTGAAAAAATTTGAAAAAAATTTCCTGATTTTTTTTATTTTTCTTATTTTTCACCCTCTCTCTTCTTTTTTTTGTTTTTTTTTTTTTTTTTTGATTACATTTGTAATGCCTCAGTTTGACTATTTTTGCTGATTCTCATGATACAGCTGAATGAGCTTCTACTCGTGCTCAAGAAGTCGGGTAATCTCGTAAAGAATCCCCTTTAACATCATCTTCCTCTGCTTCAAATACAAGGAGTTCAAAATTGGGAGATGGCGTTGGATCATTATGTTCAATGGGTTTAGAAATCCCTGCATAATGATTCTGGATAATGAAAAGCTTTTGAATTTTAAACAAGCAAATCATTTATGCAGATGAACAATGTTGTTTTTATTCTTCAGGGTTTTTTTTGTGATCACTGATTTCATGCAAAAAGCAAAAAGTGAAAACAAAAGGAAAAACAAATGTTTAACAATGCATTAATTGAATGAAAACATCATTGTATATATGCTTTGCCAACAATGTCATCACTTCTCCTTTTGGCATGGGAGAAGGGTTTCAAACAAAGTGAACAATTACTCTGATCTACGGATGACTGTAGGAACATCTACAGCGACCCAATTGTGGCAGACACCACCAGGAATAACAAAAATTTTCACGTCCTCTGCATCCTCTTCCAAGATAGCAGCAGCTTCTTCCGGTTGATCGTCAGGGATGAATCCTCCACTTGCGAACAAACCTTGCTCCTTACATGCCCCAGAACAGCAGCCAATGCCAGCCCGGGATCGGTCAACCAGGAATTAATCCATCAACAGTACTTTGTCTGGCAAAAATCTCTCTGAGTTCACAATTCTCTAGCCCAAGATGATCCATCAATCTGGCAGAATCGGCTCTGGTATAGTACCGGCGAAGTGCGTCTTCAAAATAAATGAAGATCGCAGGGTCAGACCACAGGATGGGAGACCGGAACAAAACACCCGCTTATGCAAATGATGCATGAAGTGTTTATGCATATGCTTGTTTTCTAATTCAAAGGAACTCGAGGGTTTTATTTGCAAACTTTGAAATATTTAAGCATTTTGATCAGATATATCAGGTGAAAATTTTTTCCCGTTTTTTTCGTGTTTGAAAATTTTTGCAAATAAACTCCTTTGAGTTCCTTGAAAATTTTCTTTTTTCTGATGATATGGATGTAGATGAATGCGTGAATGCATGAATGCAACAATCACACTCAAGGATCAAGCAAAGCACTCCAAACAAAGGTCGTGGGAAAGCTCAATGTATCCCTAATATCAATCATCCATTTTGGTGGATTTAGGTTTTCACCTTATCGACACCCAAGTTCCATTGATATTAACGGTACATGAATCGGCTCGAACATCCTTAATATCAACCAGCCGCTTTGGTGGATTTTAGGTTTTACACCTGATCTGGGTTCCATTGATATTAACAATGTTTGAACGACTCAACCACGAATCACGGGTTTGTTGAGAGTCACGAGCATGGAGTCTCGGTTAAGAGCCACCCAAAGGGAGTGTACTAGGGTTTAAATCTGCCAGACATGTTCTACCAGAGGTTCCCATAATCATCGTTCCATCTCTCGAATATTATCGGAGGAACGAATACTCGTATTCCAAGAATATTCTCAAGAGAAACTCTTATGAGTGTAGTATCGCGTGACAATCGCATCAGAACTTACATCTGAACGACCTCCGCACTACGGTCCTAAAAATAGGCCAAGATGGGTTTGGTAAACTACAGTCCTTGGCTTCTGCGGCACATGATTGAAAGAATAATGCCTAACCACAAATAACTTGTGTGACATTATTAATTCAACATGACCTCCACCAAGTGAATGGACTCGCAAGTCAACTGGCTAAGGAATACTCCACACCAGTCAACAAGACTATGCCATTCTCCTATCCTAGAGTGCACTCGAGTTCGGGTATAGAACTCATCTCACAGAGACCACCAAAGCAAACAGCAATTGTATATCAAGCAATTCAAACATTACAATCAATACAGTCATCCCAAATTGTACAAAAATATGTCAAATAACAGATAACAATATCACACAACAAAGGGTGAAAAGTAGGCAATACCACCAAGGATTTTATTTCCCCAGCAGAGTCGCCACTTTTCTGTAGCGGTGTATTCGTCGCTATATGATCTATTGGTTAAATCATAAGCCAAGCATACAAGGAATTAGAGTCGCCACCGCACTTTTATTTATCCAAAGGACTGGCTAAAAAGCGAACAAAAGCCTAAGAAGTTTTACACGTAGAAAACTAATAAAAAGATCAGAGAGTCTGGGTAAGGGGTAAATTACGCAATGGGAAGGTGTTAGGCACCCACTACGTCCTAGGTACTCCTAGGGAGCCCTTTTCACACTTGTTGTAAAAGATTGTTATTTGTTATGACATAAACATTGTGCAAACATGATTGGGATGGTGAGAAAAGAATATACAATTTTATTATTTTTGTGTTCGAACGGATGAACCCGTTGCCTACGTACCTTCCATCAAAGGTAAGGATCAAAACGCCGTAGTTCGGCTAAAAGATTTCAAAAAGTTGGTGGATTCAATTTAAACAATAGCACTGAGGCTCTTCATTATCAATGGGAGAAAACTCTACCAAGACCAACATCCACCATGCGAGGATAGCTTCGACGTACTAGAGGGGTTAGCCCTGTTTTCAGTACGGAAGTCTTATAGTCGACTCACTAAGGATAGGGTGAGGTTTACATCAACCACAATGATAATTGAAACCTATGGCTAATGTGTAAAAAGATTAACAATGGACGAAGCCAAAACAATTGAATGGGTGAAGTTAATTGGTTGTGATTATGAAAGTAGGGTCAAAGTGTGAATAAGATTGATTTGAAAGAAGTATTATGAAATGGGGTTTGAAAAAAGTCAAGGACTTGGGTCCAGGTTTTTAATTTAAAAGCATGAAGATGTTTGCACAATATTTATCTCAAGTTTGAAAGTAATGTGTGAAAAGGTTTAGGACATAATGGGGATGAATGGATGAAGACGGATTGTAAAACTTCTTAGAAGGTTCACCTCTTGAGATCATATAGAAGATGATTCAAGTGTGTCCTTTGGAATGGGCAATGAATAATAACAAATAAACAAAGAAGAAAATCAACAAAAGCGGATACCGGATGCCAATCACTGGGCTTATACCAATCTCCTAAAACAGAACTGGATATCAGAGGCCACTCTATGGACTTACACTAATCTCCTCAAACAAAGAAATGAAAGAATGGATACCGGATGCCAATCACTGGGCTTACACCAATCTCCAACAACAAAGACAACATTTGGATGTCAGATGCCAATTTATCTGGGCTTACTCTACACTCCAACATATGATCATAGGAAAACAAATGCCAAATTACACGGACTTACAATTGTATCCTCACATACAACCAAGCAATGCAACATATGATCATAGGAAAGCAAATGCCAACTTACAGGGACTTATAATTGCATCCTCACATACAATCAAACAAAGCAACTTATGATCACAGGAAAGCAAATGCCAACTTACAGGGACTTATAATTGCACCCTCACATACGATCAAACAAATGCATCAAGCAAAGATAAGATGAGTGGCCAATGCAATGGTCTTATACTCACTTCCACATCATAGGAACAACAGCCAATGCATGGTCTTACAATTGTCCTCAATGGGTAAACAACAATGATAAGTCACAAGGACAAATGAGATGATCATGCACTAATGAGCAATTAATGATGATAAATGCACAGAGTATGCAAGCAAGACATGTGCATATGAGGCAAACAATCAACCAATGAAAGCATTCAGCACACACTATAACCAAACAAGGAGGCTCATACAAGAGGGTTAGGCATTGAAGCCAACTGGAATAAGGTCAAAGGTGCTCTTAACCTTGCCATTAAGGGGCTAAGGTGAAGCAGATGAAAGTATATGAGGGGTGTGCCTCATTGCTCTTATCCCTGGTCAGGGAGAGCATTTGAATATCAGAAGGTGTGGGAGTTCAGAAAGTAGGAACTCTCTCCACATTTTATTGACTCGATAGATCTTGGGTTTGGATCTCAATGCTACAACCATGTGATGGGAGCAAGGAGAAGACTCACAGAATAGTGGGAGATAGATTACATATCTCTTATATCCACCAATTGCCTTGTTTAAAGGACTTTGCCTGCTTGGGACAAAAGTAAACACACACAAGCGTTGCCTCTTAAGGAGGACTTCAGACAGTTGCCTGGCCAAGTAACAGGCCAGGTCTTCCAGACTACATGAAGAAAAGGGATTATACCTCAATGCAAATTGCTATTAAAGCAAAGCAAAGCAAGTTCTTAAAGAACTAAGCAACTAAAGGTACCTGAAATAGTCAAACAGAATCAGTACACAGCTCAAAGTTTAAAGCAAAAGGAGGTAGGAATCAACAGTCAAAACAAACAGACAAATGTGCAATGCACAAGTCTCAAGGCATATGAGCCAAGCAACCTACAAAACAAAGAGGTTAGCTCATGATAAACAAATCAAGCTTAATCAAATTTGTATGATCTCTTTGGAGCATTGTTGTTTAACTTGAAAACATGAACTCAAACATAAGCAACAGGACCACTAGGACAAGCCTAGGGTCGAAAGAGGATGAGAAAGTCAAAACAGCAAGTGATATCCAATCAAAATCAAATTCAAACATTTAAGAAGCAAACTCAATTGGTTTCATGTTCATATCATGCATCATCATCATTTCATAAGCAAAAGAAGTCAAAGCAAGGCAAATGAAAGCTCACAGAAGTCAACAGCAAGACTCAATTCAAAACCAATCATAAACAATTCAAAAAATTATCAAATAATTCATGATCAATCATAATCCATAACATGACATGCATATAAAATTTCATCTCATTTGGATCAAGGGAAGATGGTCAATGAAAATCAGAAAGGCAAGACAAGTTTAAGCATGCTCAAAGAAGTCAACCAAACATGTATCAACTTCAAAAAATCATAAATCAGTGATAACACATGAGAAATGAATGGGATCAACACCATGGCAAAGCTTAAGATGTCTACTAATCACATGTAAAATTTCAAGTTCATTAAATTAAGTATGAGAATTTCACAAATGAAATGGGAACATGTGTCACAAAAAGTCAACATATGACCAAACAGGGGAGAAAAATCTCAAACAATTGGAAAATGCCACAAATAATTCCAAGCAAAATCACATGTAAACTAGACATCCAAGAGTACACTCATGCAAAAAGTCAAAGCAATTTGAGGTCAAGAAGCATGGCATTGAAAATCATCAAGTTGCACATCAATGGTGTGACACAAATTGTCACACCCTACTTCAGAAAATCATAACTCAATGACCAGAGATGATAAATTCATAAACTCTACACCAAAATCACCATGAATGTGTCTAGTTTATGCACAAAACATTTCAAGGCCAATGGATAATGCATCATCATTTCACAAGTGTTTTGGCAAAAGGTACAAAATATGAGCACATGAACAAAACCCTAATACCAATTAAAATCCACTCATCAAAAAAAATCAGGAAAAATCATGATTAAATACTAGAGATCCAGATGAACACAATGCAAAAATCCTCATGAATTTTGGATTGAAAATGAAGATGCTATGATTTTTGCAAGTTAGGGCATCAAAATGAAATAAATATTGAACAAATAAAATGAATTAATAGAATTAATAGGAACCGGTGGCATATTGGTAATTACTGGGACATTTTAGTGAAACGGTGCGCATAGAACACAGGCGTGGCAGCAAGGCATTGGTTATGGCAATGGAACAGGACACTTCCTCATGCAAACAGCAAAAACTCGTTCAATCACAAAATCTGGGTTCATGAAGAAGCTAGGGTTCGTGGAACAGTGCCGTTCATCATCTTGTTCAAATCGTGAAAAAATGTTTGGCCCAGAAATAAACAACCAACATACCATTCGATACATCTAAGAACATATATCCATAATATAACATTTATTTTCATCAACTCAAACTATCACATGAGAAATAAGCAACAACAAGTTTGGACATGAAACTTCAACCCAACATTTCTTTCAGCATAGGCAACCATTCAACACGATTCAAAGTGCAAAATAATCAGCAAGGCAAACTCTACACAAAGCATAGCAACATTTTGAGAATAATGAGATTCGAAACCTTACTTGATTTTGAAGGAAAGGATGAAACAGTGATAATTTGGTTGCAAATGGCCAAAACAGTTGTTGCCTCAAGTTGGTATTGATGGATGGTCGAGTAATTTTAGCTTGGGAATGTTCAAAACAACCTTAAACCAGATCTGCCATTGGAGAGCTCCTTGATGAAACAGTAGTAGGCTGTGCTTACAGTTGAGAAAGAGTGCTCAAAAATGCTTCCAAATGGCTGATGAATGATGGAATAAGCAAGCAATAATCGTGCCCTTTGAAAGTTTGAGCAGAATTTTCAAAAGTCAAAAATGGTGTGTTTGAGAGAAATGGATTTTCTGTTTTGGAATTGTGGCTGCTAGCTAGGGTTTTTCTCTGCAGAAGAAATGAAATATATACTGTGTTTATTGCTAAGTGTTTTGGTTAGTGAGTGGTAATTAAGGTTAACTTGAAAATGAAGTGTTTTTGGCAATTTTGATGAATTTCACTTAAGTGACAAAGGCATGTGTGTACAACTGCGAATTTGGGCTTAAAACAAATCCAAAATATCATTTCTGGTCATTTGCAAGTGGTAAAAGTAATTGGAATTGGTTATTTTGAAAATTCATTTTTTCACCTCACTTGAAATAATTCAAGCTAGTTCAAAAATGCCATTTTGATTGGTGATGTTTTGGTTAATGATGATGACATATTTGGAAAGAGGGGATCAAATGTGACTTGTTGCAAAAAACCCCACCCAATTTGGCCAAATGGTTTGAGAGATATGGCCTTTTGAAGTTCAAAAATTTCTGAAAATGATTTGATCATAACTTGCCAACCATACATGGGAATTGAGTGTTCTTGGACTTTTTGGAAATGGGAGAACAAGATCTTCAACTTTCATGTTGGGAAAAAATTCATTTGAAGCTTGTATCATGATGTAAGTTTAGGATCAAGAAGTTTCCATTTTTGGAAAATTCCAATTACAAGTCAACTTTCTATTTTTGGAAATTTCTTGTCTGACTTTATTTTCTTCCATGATGATGTTTGACATGTTATATGAGGCTTATATGGGCATGAATGAGACCTCTCAAACCAATTCCCACCATCAAATCACTGATTAAATGCACAGTTGACCAAGGTTGACTTCAGTTGACTTTGCTAGGGTTTTGCCTGACTGAACCATGTTCTGATGAATTCCAAACCCTAATCCCTTGATATCTTGATCCAAAATGATGTCACAACATATATGGACTCTTGATTATTGATCATGGTGCCCAAATTCTTCAAGAATGGCCACCATCCACTGTTTAATGGCTGATTTGACTGTTTGACTGATGATTGCTTCAGCTGCAAGTAACATGGTTAGATGACAATATTTTTGTACTTTTTGGTTAGTAAACATATGAAAAGCAATGATATACAAATGCAAGACATGCTTGGTGATCAAGAACCACACTCACAAGATAACCCACCCACTAGGAGGGAAGCTAGGGCATGCAATGATCCTTGAGGCCATGATATGATATGATATGGGCCATGAGGGATCTTAGGGCCAAAATTGGGGTCTTACAGTAAGGATCAAATAAAATCAAGATACAAGGCCTCTAATACATGGCATATGAGATGAATAAGGGAGGATCAAAGGATCTCTTCAATTGCCATAAGCAATCCCTAAGTCAAACATCAATCATAAGGAAGTCAACTGAAAATTAGAGCCAACTCAATAAATATCAAATAAATAGCAAATTAATCAAGAAAATTATGAAAAATTAAAATAAATTAGGTGGGGCCAGGACATCATTATCCCCCAAAAAGATTTTTAAAATAATTAAAATTGGTACATGAATTAATTGAAATAAAACAAAGGTCAAACCAAAAGTCAACCAACAAGACTAGGTTAAGAATAAATCAAGAATAAATTAAAAAATGTGAAATAAAAATCCAAGAAAAAGTCAGGTTGACCATGGGATAGTGGTCAACCTTCTTCCCAAAGATTAGAAGCTAAAAATAATTCTAAGTTATGAAAATAAAATCAAGAGTAAAATAAGAGTAAAAAAAAAAAATTGAAATAAATAATTAAAATAAAATATCAATATTAAATAAATACAAAAAAAAAATTAAATAAGGAATCAAGAAATATGGAAAATATTTTTGGGTATTTTTATGAACAAAATAAAATATTTTAAAATAATTAAAACCAAAACAGAAAATAAAAATGGGAATTTAAAAAAAGGATATGGAAAGGGGTGTATTGGTATTTGGACTGAGCTGGAAAAAAAGTGAGGCGCTGGTTGGGCTTTGAGCGCAGGGTGTGAAAAGCGAAAAGTGAAAGGCCCATGGTCCAAATCATTATTTAAGTCTGGGCGTGACAAAACGAAATAACATTTTATTTTAAAAAATCATGTGGACCTCGTATCAATTGGTCATGTTTCATTTAAGTGACTACAAGACAAAATAGGACGGATGGCTCAGATTAAAACGCATGCAAATGATCCAAGGGCCCTTAAGGCGACACGCTATCGTCCTCTGCATTGGGTCAAAGAAACCCTAACCATGCTCATGCACACGCGAAAATCAGTGAGTTTTTCCAAACTTCCACTCAAGAATACGAGCACCATAGGGCATCAAATGACATGAAATAAAGCCCAGATCTCATGTATGAAATGCAAGGTTTAACCTGGTATCTTTGTTTGAGTGAAATGATGGATTAATCATGGA
The DNA here is from genome assembly GCF_024323335.1 of Lathyrus oleraceus. Classification (NCBI taxonomy): domain Eukaryota; kingdom Viridiplantae; phylum Streptophyta; class Magnoliopsida; order Fabales; family Fabaceae; genus Lathyrus; species Lathyrus oleraceus. The sequence goes on from NC_066580.1 coordinate 292,735,472, forward strand.
GAAATATTGACAATAAGATGTCAATATGGGCACGGGCATAACAGAAACTAACAACACAAATCCATAACATGAACATTTCCTCATGTTGAGGGCTTCAGAAATGAGCACAAGCATATTAGCATGGCAATGGAACAAGCATGAAATAAACATAAGCATAACATGGTAATGGCATGGAGTAAGCATGATAAACAGTAATGAACAAGCATGGAATGAGCAAAACAATAGCCATGGAAATGGATTAATAAAGGTTACCTAGTGGAAGCTTGGTCCACTGCCTCTTGGGTTATGTAGAGAATAGAAGATGGTGATTCCTTCTTGGTGCTTCAAAGCTTCCACTTGAGAACTTGATGAGAAAAATGGAATCTGATCTTAATGGCCTTGCCCTTGCTTGCTCGAAAATCTCAATGCCTCCTTCAGATTTAGGGTTTTCAGCTTTAAGTATGATGGGTCAAGTGTTCTTAATGGGCTCAAAATGATTTGTTTATGAGGTGAGCAAAATGTGCATTCGGTGAGGTGGTGTTAGAAAGTTTCTTATTTTGGCAAATTTTAAGTGAGTGGGAATATACGGCATGGCCAGATGAGGAAAGCAAAATGTGGGTTGTGTAATGCAGCATGGCTTGATTGGTTTGGTTTGGCAAGAAAACAATCCAAAGGGGTGACTTTGAGGCCATGTAACTTGATGATCAAGTCACCAAATGATGAAATAATGCAAACAGTAGCAATACCTCATGGAGCATAGCATGTTTCATGTTGAGCATGAGTGGAAATAAGGAGTGGAAGAAGGTGAAAAATGGGCCTCAAATTCAGGTCTCACCATGCCAGACTGGTTGGGCAAGCTAGGCACAAAATCTGTCTAGAAATCTTAGGTCATGGTGCCAACTTTAAGTGAGTGTATCTCTCAAACCATGGATCCAAATGAGATGATTCCAAAAGGAGGTGAAAGAGGACATGGCAACGTATAATTGTTGTGAAGAAAAGATTTTGAATTTGGTTCCTTGAAGTGCAAGAAAACTGGCCAAGAAGTCTTGACAAACTTTGAAGATTTTGAGACTTAGAAATTTGTCTAAGTGTCCTAAAAATATGCCCCACTTTGACTAAGCATAAATTTCTCAATTTTGATCCAAATGGAGCAAACTTTATCTTTCTAGAAAGATTGGAACAAGAGGAACAACTTTCATGTTGGAGAAATGTTCAAATGGAGCTTTTATCTTTATGGAAAATGGGCTTAAAGTGAGTGCAACAATCATGAAAACTTGCCCTAAATGGAAAGTCAACCAATTCCAAATTAAGTAACTTTTCCAATTCCTGATTAAATGATGAATCCATGATCCAACCTTGATCAAATTTCACATGTAGGATCCTGTAGGCATGGATTTTGAGATTCCACTCTCAAAATGTCAGGAGTTGACTTTTCTGGCCCCACGGTTGACTTTTCCCAAACTGTCTGATTCCTGATTCCAGTGATCAATTGAAGCACTTCTGGCTCAAATAAAAAGTTTATTTTTTGTATGTAGACCCTTGTGGACATATGGAGGGCCATGGAAAAGAGTTTCACCCAAAGAATCATAAATAAACTGATTATATACCAAACCCTAATTTTAGGGCAAAATTGATCGGGAACTGATTGCACTGCTTGCCAATGGATCTTTCTGAGATAATTGTGAGTCTTCCTAGGCCAAAATGCCTCTCCAGTCATGACATGGATGAGCTCCTCTACTTCCAACCAAACATTGCCTGTTGCAGGTAACCATGAAACCCTAATTTCCTAATTAAGTTCAGATGAACACTCTGATAGCTCTGAATCCTTCACTGATGAACTAAGGAACATAATAGGACACTTGGAGTCCCCTAAGTCCCTTGAGACTTGTATACTTAGAGAATGAAGTTCAATTCTCAATCTTGTTTTGTGTGGGCTCCTTCTGTTAAGGAGTGATCAATCAAAACATGATTCCCAAGTCACTAATGCAGTATGCAATGAGTATGACCTAGTATGATGCCAATGAAATGTAAAACATAATCCCATGCTTCCAGTAAAAATGAAGGGTAAATTTTAGGGTATTACAGCTGCCCATTTTCAATCAATTGGAGACCCGAAAGGAAGATAGCAACGGCTTTCGCACTTTCGAGGTATCGAGGGATTGAATACGATAAAAGCCCGAAAATTTACACTGAAATGAAAAATGAAGTAATAATGCCTGTCAGAATCGGCAAAGAGGTGATCTTGAAAAGAGAATCCGTCTGGTACGGTGAGAGTCGGTCTGAACACCGAAAAAACAATGTTAGCCTGAAAACCAAAATAAATGGTAACACAGAAATAACCATGGCCTGAATGCCGCTCATCAATCTGAATACTGGAAATGACTTCGATCTGAGCATCGGAAGATACTGGATTATCAAACATCGGTCTGAACACCGGGAAATTGGCTTGAGCGCCACTTCGATCTGAATACCGAAAAACTGGCCTGAATGCCACAAGTTGCATCGACCTGAACGTCGAAAACTTCTTCGATCTGAATATCAGAAAACTGGCTTGAATGCCACTTCGGTCTGAATACCGGAAACTGGCCTGAATGCCACAAGTTGCATCGACCTGAACGTCGGAAACTTCTTCGATCTGAACATCGGAAAATTGACCTGAATGCCACTTCGGTCTGAATATCGGAAATTGGCCTGAATGCCACAAGTTGCGTCGATCTGAACGTCGGAAACTTCATCGATCTGAACCTCGGAAAACTGGCATGAATGCCACTTCGGTCTGAATACCGGAAATTGGCCTGAATGCCACAAGTTGTGTCGACCTGAATGTCGGAAACTTCTTCGATCTAAACATCGGAAAACTGGCCTGAATGTCACTTCGGTCTGAATACCGGAAACTTGCATGCTTGTCAGCATCGGCAGAAATAGGGAAAATGATAATTGAGGCGGCGCGTGGGCCAACGACCCCTGTTGGGAATGATAAAGGATAAGTTATGAACAAAATTTAAGTATGAGTACTGGAAACAAACTTCTGGCTTATCACTTGGGATACCGAGAATGTCTTGCGCTTTACATGCGTATGTTTGAATTTTTCAATGGCGTAATGCTCCATGAAAATGGAAATGCTACGCGATTTGGGAGGATGCAATGCAATATGATTCTACATACAGGGATGTGAAATGCTAGGTTAGGGAGAACGCCAAGCCGAGGCAAGGAATTCTGCTGGGGAAATGATCACAATCTTCTGGACCCTGGCAATGTTGTTGGAGATACACAGCACAATGAATTCTGTGGGGAAATAACCCGCCACACGGTGTTCTGGCAATAACAAAATACCGAGACTCTGACTGGGGAGGGAATGACACTGAAAGCTTGCTGCTGAGGAAAGCGACATTGGTTATGGCAACCATAATCATAGATCTAGCGTTGAGATCATCGATCTGGCATTGAACTCTGAGGAGCAGCCGCTTCTGCTGGGAAGATACAGTCTGACACTGTCGATTCCACTGGGGAATGTATAATCCGAAACAAAATGCTTCGGGAAGTACAATAGTGAGAACCTGTGGGGGATTGAAGAATCCAATGCTTGGACCAACTCGGCAGGGATAAAAATACCAAATACCAACTGTTGAAGAACACAACCGCGATCATCTGCTGGGAACATTAAGGAAATACCCCGAGTGTACCCGTTCTGAATAGACGATCCAAAGCACTACAAATTTACAGAAATTTTAAATGTTTACTAAGCATGTACCTGTAAAGCTCTTATGTTTCATGATGCAATGTTTATCAAAAATTCGGACGTCATTTTTGCAAACAAAACAGTAAGATGAAAATGAACACAAAGATATACTGAATAACATGATTTTATTGATTGAATGGCCTCTGAATAAGCATTTACATCAGGAAGCAATCCCTGGAAAGAGGTAATTGCACAAAAGATAAAAACATAAATTAATCTAATGGCAATGTGAAATGGATTTCTATCGGGTTCCGATTCTGCTATGATTCGCTTGCCTTCAAGATCCTCCAAATGATCAGCTTTTTAAAAAAGGTGATTGGACTGTTTCCTATCCTTCGAAAGTTTCCAGTTATCGACACAAGATGAGATTCAGAACTACTCAGAACGCAGTCATTCGCTTAATCCCTAACTTTTGCCTAGATCGCCCTTTCGGGTTTTCAATCCACCGGGATACCCATTTTGGCCTAAGTTGCCTTTTCAGGTTTTCAACTTACCGGGTGTAAAATCTTTATTTATTTTTAATCCCTAACTTTTGCCCGAACCCTTTTCATTTTCTTGGTTCGCCGGGATGCCCATTTTTTGCCTGGACTATTCTTTTTTGTCCAGCGGGTCTATTTTATGCGAAGTATTTTTTAACTGCGTCTGAGTTCACAGGGGAAGCGAAGTCTTCACCATCCATAGTTGCAAGCATTAAGGCTCCACCATCAAAAATCTTGGTGACAATATATGGTCCATCATAGTTAGGAGTCCACTTTCCCCTGTGATCTGTCTGAGGAGGAAGGATGCTTTTCAACACCAAATCTCCGACTTGGAAGCATCGAGGACGCACTTTCTGATCAAAGGCTCTCTTCATCCAACTCTGATACAAATGCCCATGACAAATGGCTGCCATCCGCTTCTCTTCGATAAGACTCAACTCATTGAATCTTGTCTGAATTCATTCAGCTTCGTCTAACTTGACATCCAACAGGACTCTTAGAGAAGGAATTTCCACTTCAACAGGTAGGACTGCTTCCATACCATATACAAGGGAGTAAGGGGTTGCCCCGATCGATGTATGTACTGAAGTACGATACCCATGCAAGGAGAAGGGTAGCATCTCATGCCAATCTCTGTACGTAACGACCATCTTCTGCACAATCTTCTTTATGTTCTTATTTGCTGCCTCAACAGCACCATTCATCTTAGGGCGATAAGGGGAAGAATTATGATGTTGAATGTTGAAGTTCTTGCACAACTCCTTCATCATTTTGTTATTGAGGTTAGAACCATTATCAGTAATGATTCTTTCGGGAATCCCATAATGACAAATGATTTCTTTCTTAATGAATCGGGCAACCATATGTCTGTTGACCTTCGCAAATGATGCTGCTTCGACACACTTGGTGAAATAGTCGATTGCCACAAGGATGAAGCGATTCCCATTGGAAGTAGTCGGCTCAATCTTTCCAATCATATTAATTCCCCACATAACAAACGGCCACGGCGAAGACATTACATTCAGAGGATTTGGTGGCACATGCACCTTATGAGCATAAATCTGGCATTTATGACACTTTCGAGCATATTTGAAACAATTAGATTCCATGGTCATCTAGTAATAACCCGCTCTCAACAATTTCTTAGCCATTGCATGTCCGCCGGCATGAGTACCAAAGTCGCCTTCATGAACTTCCTGCATTAACATGTTCGCCCCGTGTTTATCCACGCATCTGAGCAAAACCATGTCGAAGTTCCTCTTATACAACACGTCGTCTTTGTTCAAGAAGAAACTGCCTGCCAATCTTCTCAAAGTCTTTTTATCATTGTTGGATGCCCATGCAGGGTACTCTTGATTCTTCAGAAAGCACTTGATGTCGTGATACCAGGGCTTGTCATTGACTACCAGTTCAGCAGCAAACACATACGCGGCCCTATCAAGGCGCATAACATTGATTTTGGGAGCATAGTTCCACCGAATCACCTTGATCATGGAGGATAGAGTAGCAAGAGCATCTGCCATCTGGTTCTCATCACGAGGTATATGATACAGCTTTACTGTTGTGAAGAAAGTCAACAGTTTTCTCGTGTAATCTCTGTAGGGGATCAGATTAGGCTAGAGAGTATTCCAATCACCATTCACTTGATTGATCACCAGAGTTGAATCTCCGAAGATGTCTAGTGTCTTGATTCTTAAATCAATGGCTTGCTCAATACCCAAGATGCAGGCCTCATACTTAGCTTCATTATTGGTGCACTCGAAAGTCAGACGAGCGGTGAAAGGCATGTGGGCGCCTTTCGGAGTGGTAATGACAACACCAATTCCACTTCCTTTGGCATTGACGGCCCCATCAAACATTAAAATCCACTTTTCATCGGGATCAGGTCCCTCCTCAACAACTGGATCTTCACAGTCTTTCATCTTGAGGAACATGATGTCTTTATCCTGAAAATCAAACTTCATCGGCTCATAATCATCAATCGGCTGTTGAGCAAGATAGTCTGACAGAATACTCCCTTTGATGGCTTTTTGGGATGTATACTGGATGTCGTACTCTATCAGTACCATTTGCCAAAGAGCAACCCTTCTGGTGAGAGTTGGCTTCTCAAATATGTACTTGACTGGATCCATTTTGGAGATCAGTAAGGTTGTGTGAGTCAGCATGTATTGTCTCAATCGCTTAGCAACCCATGCAAGTGCACAACATGTCTTTTCAAGCATTGAGTATCTCGATTCGCAATCTGTGAATTTTTTACTCAGGTAGTAGATGGCATGCTCTTTCCTACCTGTCTCGTCGTGTTGACCAAGAACACAACCCATGGAATTATCAAGTACTGTCAAATACATAATCAACGATCTCCCTGGGACTGGAGGCATAAGGATGAGAGGATTCTACAAATACTCTTTTATTTTCTCGAAAGCCCTTTGGCAATCATCATTCCACCTGATAGCCTGATCTTTTCTTAGCAACTTGAATATTGGCTCACACGTGGCTGTTAGGTGAGATATGAACCTTGCAATGTAGTTCAACCTCCCTAAGAAACCACGGACTTGTTTTTCTAATCTTGGCTCAGGCATTTCTTGAATTGCTTTTACTTTAGCAGGATCCACCTCAATCCCTTTTTCGCTAACAATAAAACCCAGCAGTTTTCCAGATCTCACCCCGAAAGTACACTTGTTTGGATTAAGCCTCAACTTGAATTTCTTCAAACGCTCAAACAGTTTCTGCAAATTCAACAAATGTTCTTCTTCCTTCTGAGATTTGGAAATCATATCATCCACATAAACCTCGATTTCATGATGAATCATATCATGGAAAAGAATTACCATAGCTCGTTGATATGTTTCCCCATCATTTTTCACACCAAATGGCATCACCTTGTAGCAGAAGGTGCCCCATGGGGTTATGAAAGTTGTCTTTTCCATGTCTTCTAGTGCCATCTTAATTTGATTATAGCCAAAAAAGCCATCCATGAAGGAGAATACCGAGAAATGAGTCGTGTTATCCACCAAAACATCGATGTGAGGTAATGGGAAATCATCTTTAGGACTAGCTCTGTTCAGATCCCGGTAGTCAACACACATCCATACCTTTCCATCCTTCTTAGGTACTGGAACGATATTTGCAACCCATGGCGGATAATTTGTAACCGCTAGAAACCATGCATCCAACTGTTTTTGCACTTCTTCCTTTATCTTGACAGCCATCTCTGGTCTTGTTCTTTTGAGCTTCTGCTTGACAAGAGGACAATGCTCTTTGAGAGGCAAACGGTGTACCATAATGTCTGCGTCATGCCCTGGCATGTCCTGGTAAGACCAAGCGAAGATGTCAACATACTCTTGCAACAATTCAATCAGCCCCTTCTGCACATTATCTTCCAAAGCAGCCCCTATCTTGATTTCTCTCTTGACGTCCTCGGTGCCGAGATTAATCACTTCAATAGACTCTTGATGCGGTTCAATGACCCTTTCCTCCTGTTTTACCAACCTGGCAAGTTCTTCAAGGAGTTCACAGTCTTCATCACCCTCTTCTTCAGCTTGAAAGATTGGATTTTCAAAGTCGAAGCGAGCCATAGCAGAACTGTTATCAATAGGATCAGGTGACGTGCATCTGCATGAGTGATGGTATGTGCTTATGAGTGTGAACAAGGAGTGAAAACTAAACAAAACATTGCCAAAATATTTTTTTGATTATTTTTTTAAAACTGCAAAAATAGAAACACAGTGAACAAAATATTTGAATGCAAAAAGACGTCCTTTATTTATGATAAAAAAAATGCAGGTATTCACATAGATGAGCCCTACAATGAGTCATTACGCCCTGGGCGGAACGTAAGACTTGGATATGCCCAAATGAACAAAGAAAATTACTCTTCAAGAAGAGTGACTTGGATAATCTCTTCAGAGGACCAATTGCGGAGAACTTCACCCAGGACCCTTGGACGCACCCAGTTGTCAATGTCGCAATCACTATCCCCATCTTCTTCGTTGATTGCAGAGATCTGGCCATACTGAATGATGCCAGCACTGGAGAAAGTAATCGGCCCCTGACAAGTCTGAGGCGTTGAAGTTGTAGAAGTCACTGCTGGCTGATACCCAATCCCAAACTTGTCTTCCTTCGTAGGTAATTCCAACAGACGTCCCCATCCGGGAGAAACACCTGAATTTACCAAGGCTTGTGCCTGCTTGAAGGACGAAATGGAGGCACCTGCTTTAACCTCTTCCACTGGAGCTGCAACCTTAACTTGAATTGCCTCATAGGCCTGACACAGGGTCTCATGAATCTCACCTTCTACCTCTACATACTTGAATGTAGACAGGTGACTGACCAGAATATCCTCCTCCCCACAGAGAATGATAATTCTTCCGTTGACCGGGAACTTGATCTTCTGATGCAAGGTCGAAGAGACTGCCCCAGCATTGTGGATCCAAGGACGACCCAGCAGGCAGCTATACGAAGGACTGATATCTATCACATAGAAGACGGTGTTGAAGGTTTGTGATCCAATCTGAATTGGCAATTCTATCTCTCCGAATACCGACCTTTTAGAACCATCGAAGGCTTTCACGACAAGATCGAAAGGCTTCAAGATCAAACCTTCTTCATCTAACCTTGACAGGGATCTCTTGGGTAACACATTGAGAGAGGAACCTGTATCCACCATAACATGTGATAACACAGTGTCTTTCCATTCCATCGAGATGTGCAAAGCCTTGTTATGATCGCGTCCAGCTGGCGTCAAGTCAGAATCAGTAAAACCCAACCCGTTGCTTGCATGAACATTTGCAATGATCCCTTCTAGTTGGTTTACTGAGATCTCCTGAGGCACATATGCAGCATTAAGAACCTTCAGAAGTGCCTCCTTGTGTGCCTCCGAACACAGCAGGAGTGAGAGAATAGATATCTTGAACGGCGTCTGAATCAAATGATCGACTACCTTATAGTCGCTTTTCTTTATGATTCTCAAGAGTTCGTCTACATCTTTCGCAAAAGCAGGCTCAGAGCCAGCCTGTGGTGCAGAGGTACCCTTATTCACAACTTGCTTGCCTTTGGCCTTTGCCGCGACATCAGCACCATCGGGTTGGGTAACTGTTGGTGAGAACAGTCTACCACTCCTGGTGAATCGCCTGATTCCACCAACATTTTCCACTGCGGGATCTTTTACCTCAACTCCAAGTTCAGACTTCTGATCTTGCACCTCTTCTATTTTCAGTGGCTGCTCCACTCTATGGTCATGTGTGTACACACTCCCCCCGTAAAGGACCAGGGGTCGTGATGGTCATAGTGGATTGACGCGGTCGCACTGGTGGTACCGGTTGCGCTACTGGCACATTGATCTGAGCGGTCGGGTAGAAGATTGTGATAGTAGCAACATCACAGTCATACTTAAAAATCTCATTTATTGAAGTACAAACATCTGAAGCATCGGAATCAAGTTCAACAAATACATCAGAGTTAAACACATTGTTTGGAATATCAGCAACAACATCTGAAGTTCTTGGTTCTCCAATCATGACATGGATGAGCTCCTCTACTTCCAACCAAACATTGCCTGTTGCAGGTAACCATGAAACCCTAATTTCCTGATTAAATCCAGATGAACACTCTGATAGCTCTAAATCCTTCACTGATGAACTGAGGAACATAATAGGACACCTGGAGTCCCCTGAGACCCTTGAGACTTGTATACTTAGAGAATGAAGTCCAATTCTCAATCTTGTTTTGTGTGGGCTCCTTCTGTTAAGGATACCTGAACGGATCAACCATGAATCATGTTATCCTTAATATCAACCATCCATTTTGGTGCATTATGGTTTACACCTTATCGACACCCAAGTTTCATTGATATTAAGGATACCTGAACGGATCAACCATGAATCAAGGGTTTGTTGCAAGTCATGAGCATGGAGTTTCGGTTAAGAACCACCCAAAGGGAGTGTACTAAGGTTTAAACCTGCCAAACATGCTCTACAAAAGGTTCCCATAGTCATCATCCCATCTTTCGGATATTATCGGAGGAACGACTACTCGTATTCCAAAAATATTCTCAAGAGAGACTCTTATGAGTGTAGTATCACGTAACAATCGTATCAAATCTTACACTTGAACGACTTTCGCACTACGTCCTACGAATAGGCCAAGATGGGTTTGGTAAACTAAGGTCCTTGGCTTCTAAGGTCTATATTGGAAAAAGTAATGTCTAACCACAACTTACTTGTGTGACATTATTGATCTCAACATGACCTCCACCAAGTGAATGGGCTTGCAAGTCAACTTGCTAAGGAATAACTCCACACAAGTCAACAAGACTATGTCATTCTCCTATCTTAATTGCACTCGAGTCCGGGTATAGAACTCATCTCACAAACAGAACTAGCAGATACGGCAGTCATATGTACACAATGCAATAAAGCAGGTAAATGCTGAAAGATAAATAACTGTACAAAAGAATAAACACCCAATAAAAAAAACCTACAAAATCTAGGAGAGACTCGCTTAGGGAAACCGAGTCCCCAGCAGAGTCGCCAGCTGTCGCAACCTGAAAAATGGAATGCGAAAAAAACAACCGGCGAAGAAAGACAGGAGAGTCGCCACCGTGCGTTATTTATCCCAAAGGAGGGAAAGGAAACGCTCGAAGTAAACCTGGAAAAAGGAAAGGACAAGACAGGGTCTCGCAACCAAATCTTGGGTTCGGGAGTCGATTATGCGAAGGGAAGGTATTAGCACCCCTACGCATCCGTAGTACTCTACGGGATCCACTTTTGTAGTTCTTGTCTAAAGGGTGTGGGTTTATCTAATGTGTTATTTACAAAAAAAAAGGGTCAAAAGAAAATGACTCGCACGGATGTCGCATCCACTGCATATGTATCTCATCTGAATATGAGAATCAGAGTCTTCGTAGCTCGGCTACATAGGGGTTAAGGGTAATTGTGCTTGCTAAGACATCGCGTCTTATGCCTACGTATCTCATCTGGAATGAGAATCAGAGCAAGCCGTAGTTCGGCTAACTACGGGGTTATGGTTTGGGTTTTGGACGAACGACGTTACTACGCAATCTACCGGATGCTCGACCTTTGGAGACTTACTCGCCTGTAGTAGAAGGAGTTAACGTGTTCTTAGGAGAAGAAAAATCAATGAGTTGGTAGGGTTAGGGATGCTCATGCAAAAAGGCAGTCCTTGACGAAGGAACCTGTAAAAAAAATAAACACACAAAAACATTGCCTCCTATCGAGGTCTTTTAGCTAGGAAAGCAATAAAATGCGGGAAAAATGTAAAAGTACCACACGGATAAAGATCCGAAGTAACAATAATTAACGGAATGGGAAACCCAAGGATCCTTCCAAGCTAAACACCATCAAAGAAAGTGAGTCAGTACAGGTAATCGGAATGAAACCTCCAGGCGGTATCCCACAAATAAAGTGGAACACCAGGCAAACCATCTCTGCAAGAGTCATATGAGCCCTCACAAAACAAAACTCAACAAACAAGTTAGAGAAACAAAATAGGGTAACCAAGAGTTGCCCCCAAATCAAAATGTAACCACATGAATCATGCCATTAAAATTCACAAAAAGCTCACAAAAAGCAACCGAGGGTAGGAGGCCTAAACCTCTTGTCAAACACATGCATCAAAAGGGTATCAAATTCACCCATAATACCTCATACATTTAGAGCATTCAAATTAAAGGTATAAAGATGATGGATATAGGGAAAACCTGATTGGAGAGATCGGTTGAAATCAAATGGCACGGCTAGATTTGCAAACCAATGTTAGGGTTTGCTTGAGCTGAAAGTGTGTGAGTCAGAATGAACCTTTCAGAGTTGCCTGGAGGTTGCTGCAGATTAATTCTCACTCTCTCTGTCTAGGTTTCTCTTCAGGTTTTGTCCAGGGTTTTGTTTCAAGGAAACCTCAGAGTATTTTGCTTCTCTTCCTTTTTCTGTCTGTTCTCCCTCTTTTATAACCTGATTTTCATGACTTTGTGGGCTCAAATGAGAGAGGTCCAAGTCCAAGATTTTTCTTTTATTTATTTATTTATTTATTATTTTTTTATTTATTTATTTATTTAATTTAATTTTTTTTTTTTTCGTTTTTCGTTTTTTTTTTCGTTTTTTTTTTAATTTTAAATAAAGTTTCTTGGATCTGATTCTGATTGACATGATGAAATGCAATATGAAATGTTAAATGACCTAAAAATGAATGCATGAATGAGGAGGGCAAATTTTGGGGTGTTACAGTTGCCCTTATTCAATCATCAGCTAACCTGAGCAGGATGAAAGCGAACAGCTTATCAGACAAACAGGGTGAGCTGTGATTGAATACCAAAGACAGACCGAAAATTTGCGCTCCGAGAACACCACAAAAATGCTGAAATACACCGCGGTGTTCATTTCTCTTCCGATCCTCTAGCTGAATCTGAATTAGTCTTCTGTCTTAATCTGGAGTTTCGATCCTCTGGCTGAATCTATACTCAATTTAGTCCTCTGGTTGGATGTTAATTTTGATCCTAGGGCTGGATACGGTTTCAATCTTCTGGCTAGATCTTCTTCGATCTTCTGGCTAGATCTTCTTCGATCTTCTAGCTAGATCTTCTTCAATCTTCTGGCTAGATCTCCTTTGTTTCGATTCTCTGGCTGAATCTATTTTCTTTGATTCTCTGGCTGAATCTACTTCGATCTTCTGGCTAGATCTGAATTGTTTCGATTCTCTGGCTGAATCTATTTCCGGTCTTCGGGCTAGACCTGACTTCGATCTTCTGGCTAGATCTTCTTCGATCTTCTGGCTAGATCTCCTTTGTTTCGATTCTCTGGCTGAATCTATTTTCTTTGATTCTCTGGCTGAATCTACTTCGATCTTCTGGCTAGATCTGAATTGTTTCGATTCTCTGGTTGAATCTATTTCGATCTTCTGGCTAGATCTGAATTGTTTCGATTCTCTGGCTGAATCTATTTTCTTTGATTCTCTAGCTGAATCTATCTATTTTTCGGTCTTCGGGCTAGACCTGACTTTGATCTTCTGGCTAGATCTGGATTGTTTTGATGATAAATTCCCATCATCAGGATCTCGCATCTAGGGCATGCACTGGTTGACCCTCTTTCGAAATCTACAGTCTTCATGTTAGATACGCAGCTTCGAGAATATCCCACTTTTGGGCTTCGTACATATTCTTCAGGCTAGAACATGTTATAACGACTCTTCGATTAGACTTTGTTTTTTAAATGCGATCCGCGGGCTGGATCCTCTTGTAGGTTGATTTTCTGTTGAGCTGTCAATCTATTCCTCCAGCTGGCTTGCTGGGGAAATAACGCTCGTAGTCGATTCTCTAGCTGAATCTTCGAAATGAACCTTAGGCTGACTCTTGGGAAAACAACTCTCAGGCTGAATCTTCAAAAATGACCCTCAGGCTGGATCACTAGAAAACGATTCTCAGGCTGAATCTTCAAAAATGACCTTCAGGCTGGATCACTCACACTTGATCCTCTGGCTGGATCTTATGACTCTGGTTGTAAAGCAATTCTTCAGTCTGCTTTGGAGGACCTGTTTATCAGCTTATGTGTATGCTTGATATGATATGCATGCAAATGCAAATGTTATGCATGGTGTAAAAAGAAAAAAGAAATCTGCTTGGGGAAGCAACTCTGGTTGGGAGCGGATCCCTGTATCAATCCTTGAATGCTCTGTGGGGAACAATCCGTTTGTCGGGACCGGGGAGCCACCGAAAATAAATCGGCCTTTTTGAAAAGTTGACCTTGCTGGGGAAGTATCAACTATGGAAACTTTTCTTGGTGAGGCTCTGCGAGGAGAGTCTGTGAGGAAAGCACTTCCTGGGGAAATGTCGCGGGAATCGACCTTTGTTAGGGGTATGAACTTGCTAATCGTCCTCAGGCTGGAGATTAAAACAAATCTGTTAAAAAATAATCTGTTGGGGAATGAGATGAACACTGGGAACACCGCCCTCTTGTCTGTTGGGTATGCAACTGCTCCGCTGTTGCTGGGAAGATACAGTCTGGCACTGTCGACTCCGTTGGGGATATACAATCTGGATACTATCAACTCTACTGGGGATATACAGTCTGAATACTGTCAACTCTACTGGGGATATACAGTCTGGATACTGTCAACTCTACTGGGGATAGGCTCTGCTGAGGATAGACTTTGTCAACCGCTTGGGGATGGGGATTCACGGCTTGGCATCCGGTTCCTGTGACCTGTAACCAAAAAATACACGTATGCCCCGGGGGATTACTCGGTTTGAATTCACCGTCCGGGATTAAACACATTCAAAGCGATTTTGACTGTTTTCCTGCGCAAGTCATCTGCAACAGCCACCATTATATTCAGATGCAATATGCTTCATCAAGAATTCGGACATTTTTTTGCAGACAGACTGATAAATGAAAAACAAAGAGGCTTTTTAACTGAATTATTCGACTTTTGTTGGTTGAAAAATTTGTGCCAGGAATAGGCGAGTACATCAGGAAGCTGATCCCTGGAAAGAGGCGATCGCTATAAATTGAATAAGAGAAACTATCCTAATGGCAATGTGGAAACGGGGTCCCACCGAGTTTCGACTCTGCTATGGCTCGTATGTCCTCAAGACGCTCTGCTCATCTTGCTTTTTGAAGTGGATGATTAGTCGATCTTTTACCTTCGAAGATTACCGGATTGAATGAAACGGTGATATAACACGGATGAACTCAGATCGCAGTTATTCGCTTATTCCCTAACTTTTGCGTGGACCACCCTTTTGGGTTTTCAATCCACCGGGATACCCTTTTTTGCCTGAGCCGCCCTTTCGGGTTTTCGACTCACCGGGTGTACATTTTTTTGATTTTTATATCCCTAATTTGTTCCCGAACCTCTTCATTCTTTTTTTTGGTTTGTCGGGATGCCCCTTTTTTGCCTGGACTATTATTTTTACTGTCCAGCGGGTCTATTTTATGCGAAGTATTTTTGAACTGCATCTGAGTTGACAGGGGATGGGAAGTCTTCGCCATCCATGGTTGTTAGCATCAGAGCTCCGCCAGAGAAAACTCTTTTAACCACGTATGGACCCTCGTTGTTCAGTGTCCATTTGCCCATGTGATTTGTGTTGGGAGGAAGAATTCTTTTGAGTACCAATTCACCGACTCGATACTCCCGAGGGCGCACTTTCTGATCAAACGCTCTTTTCGTCCGTCTCTGATATAGATGGCCATGGCATATAGCTGCTAGTCTCTTTTCCTCAACTAGGTTTAGCTGACTGTATCGAGAACGGACCCATTCTACTTCGTCCGACTTCATTGTTGGTGCAGGGAAAAGTTATTCTGGCACAAAATGGCATATGAACCCCCTCTGGTGTGATCGACACTGCACCAACTCCGCGACCATTGACGTTGACCGCCCCATCAAACATCATAATCCATTTGGATTCAGGGTCAGGCCCCTCCTCCGGGAGTGGTTCCTCGCAATCTTTCGATTTGAGAAACATGATGTCCTCATCAGGAAAGTCGAACCTCATAGGTTGGTAATCATCAATCGGTTGCGCGGCAAGATAGTCTGACAAGACACTTCCTTTAATGGCTTTTTGTGAAGTGTATTGGATGTCATACTCTGTCAGCATCATTTGCCACCTAGCAACCCTGCTGGCTTTTCAAAAATATACTTGACTTGATCCATCTTTGATATCAATAGAGTCGTGTGACTCAACATATATTGTCTTAGTCGGCGAGCAGCCCATGCCAACGCGCGGCAAGTTTTCTCGAGCAGTGAGTATCTTTGTTCACAGTCGGTAAACTTTTTGCTAAGGTAGTATATTGCATGCTCTTTTCGACCTGACTCGTCATGCTGACCGAGCACACAACCCATTGACCTTTCTAACACAGTCAAGTACATGATCAACGGTCTTTTCCTCTCGGCCTGTAGATTGGCCCTGATCTTGATCTCTTTCTTGTCGTCTTTGGTACTAATGTTGATGGTCTCAACCACCTCCTGATAAGGTGTGATAGCTCGGTCCTCCTGTTTCAACAACCTGGCTAACTCCTCAGGCAATTCACAATCTTCCTCAACCCCTTCTTCGGCTTGATAGATAGGATTGTCGAAGTCATACTTGGCCATAGCAGTGTCGTTAGCAGTGAGATCCGGGTGATCAGTTTTATGAGGTGTTTTTTGGAAAGAAAAACGAAAAAGAAACATGAAAAAGAAACATTGTCGTTTTTGTAAAAGTAAAAATAATTGAAAGAAAGAGAACACAAAATTGTTTGCAAATGCTGTCCTTTATTGATGATGAAAATATTGCGAAATGTAACTAAATGGATGTCCCTACAGATGAGTCATTACACCTTGGTCAAAGTGTAAGACTTTATTATGCATGTGATAAAAGGAAAACAATAAAAATTACTCCTTCAGTAGAGTAAACCGGACGACTTTTTCAAACGACCAATTGTCGAGCTTTTCTCCTGGGACACACGGGCGAATCCAGCTATCTAAGTCACAGTCACCGTCATCCTTGTCTTCCTCTGCAGCATTGACGATGTGGGGAGAAACCAAACCCCTGCTGGAGAAAGTATCGGCTTCATTCTTCTGAGACCCCGGAGCATACCCCAATCCAAACTTGTCTTCTTTGATGACTGGCTCCACAAATTTGCCCCAGCCTTGGGCATTACCGGCCTTAACCACTTCAACAGCTTGCTTGTATGAAGAGATAGAAGTCCCGACCTTCTCAGACTCAGGGGAAAAGACAGCTTCGGGCACGACCTCACTGATGTTTACGGCTTCGAAACCCTGACACAGCATCTCATGCATCTCGCCATCCATCTCCACATACTTAAATGTAGACAGGTGGCTAACAAAAATATCCTCTTCACCACAGACAGTGACGATCTGACCTTCTAGTCCATATTTGAGCTTCTGGTGGAGAGTAGAGTAACAGCACCGACAGCGTGAATCCAGGGTCGACCTAGCAGACGGCTATAGGCAGGCTGGATATCCATCACATAAAAGGTACTCTTGAACACTTGCAGTCCAATCTTAACTGGAAACTCAACTTCGCCACAGACAGCTCGCTTAGAGCCATCAAAATCCCTCACAACCAAATTACTCGGCCTCAGGGTGGCGTCATCGCAATCCAACTTCGTTAAGACTTTCTTTGGAAGAACATTCAGAGAAGAGCCTGTATCAACCAAAAAATGGGAAAGCACCGTCCCTTTGCATTCCATTGTGATATGCAAGGCTTTGTTGTGATTCCTGCCCTCAGACGTCAGGTCATAATCGGTGAAACCTAGCGCATGGCTAGTGTGTACATTTGAAACTACTGACTCCAGCTGGTTAACAGTTATCTCTGGTGGAACATAGGCCATATTCAGTACTTTCAACAAGGCTGTTTTGTGTGCCTCAGAGCACATCAATAGTGAGAGAATGGAGATCTTTGAGGGTGTTTGATCTAGCTGGTCGACTACCTTGTAGTCACTTTTCTTGATAATCCTCATAAACTCATCCACTTCCTTCTCGAATGCGGTTTTAGGAGGAGCTTCCTCAGTAGTAACCTCTTCGGTGGGTACCTGTTTTCCTTTAGCCTTGGCAGCTGCCTCAGCTTCAGTATTCGTGCGTAATGTTGATGGTACAAATAGGCGTCCACTGCGAGTGAAGCCACCAATCCCTCCAACATTGTCTACAGCGGAGCTACCAATGTCAATGTCTTCTTCGTTAACTTTCTGCCCCTGGCAGTAGATATCAGCCCCATAGTGCCACGGGATAGCACTGTCTTTCTCATACGGAACAGGTCCTGGTACCGTGATTGTGACCGGACCAATCAAAGTCGGTTGAGGGTTGTCATAGTAAATTGGTGCTGGACTTTCTGGGAAATATATTGTCATCGGAGCGGGTCTCTCGGGAACATATATTTCTTCAGGAGTGAAATAAAATGTTACTGTCGACACATCATTCTTCACTGGACGAGTCTGATCAAACTGAAGACAACCTTCATCTATCAGTTGCTGAATACCCTTTCTCAAACTATCACATCCGTTCTCGGCAGCTTGACAATTTCCGCACTCTTCCCCACAGCCCGGGAAAATCTGTCCTTTCAAAAGTCGGTCTTTAACTACCGACAGCGAAGTCTACACTTTAGCCACATCAGAAACCAAATTCAAAGTTTCCCCATTATTAACAGCATTAATCCTCTGCCCGCCGTGAGCTGGCATCGGGTTTTGGATAACATTAGGCACCGGAGAAAAATTGATGGCCTGGGCATCTCTCAAAACTTGTACCTTTAGCTGGAGATTCTTGCAATTATCTGTAGTATGGCCAGGTGTGTTGGAGTGAAAAGCACATCTGGCGTTGACATCATAACCTCTAGGCAGATTGTTGGGATCGACCAGTGGGGCCAGAGTTCTCAACGTAACCAGATTCATGTCAATCAGCTTGGGAAGTAATACAGAATAAGGCATTGGGATTGGCTCAATGACCCGGTCCGCCTGCCTTGGACGTTGTTAATAGTGTCTTTGCTGACCCGGATTACCTCCTTGTTGTTGATTGTTGTACCTGGGTTGCTGTTGTGGTTGAGGAACAGGTGTTGGAATAGTGACTGCGGCCACTTGATCTTGATAATAATTAGGGCGTCCTCTGCCCCTGCCTCTGCTGGCATATACAACGCTCGTCTCACCTTTTCTTCTTCGCTGATCGTTACCAGCAAACGGTTTCTTGGGAACTGATGAGTTGGAAGCACTGTTGTCTTGAATTCGGCCCATCTTCAATAGACTCTCGATTCCTTCTGCAGCAATCACTATCTCTGCAAAGCTGATTGACGGACAAGCAGCCAATCTCTCGATATAATTGCCTTGAAGAGTGTTCATGAACATGTCCCCATCTCCCTTTCAGACATTGGGGGTTGGACGGATGGAGCAATCTGTCTCCAACGCTGAGCATATTCTCTAAAGGTTTCCTTGGCAGTCTGAGACATTCCTTGCAACAAGGTCCGATTTAGAGCCATGTCCAAGTTGTATTGATATTGCTTGACAAAAGCCTCTGCCAAGTCTTTCCAGCTCTTGATGGTAGTACGAGACAAATGAGAATACCATTCACGAGAAGCTCCAGTTAAACTGTCTTCAAAATAGTACATCCACAGCTTTTCATCTTCAGTGTGAGCTCCCAACCTTCCCATATAAGATTGGAGATGAGTGCGTGGGCAAGAAGCCCCGTTGTATTTCTCAAAAGTAGGGGGTTTGAACTTGTGAGGGATCCTTACTCCCTGAACCAGACCAAGATTGGTGACATCAAAACCTAAGGAATTTTGAGACTCCAAAGATTTGAGCTTCTCAGCAAGCTCATCCATACAGCGAGTGGTCTCGAGGGCCTCATCGTGCAAAGAAAATTGATCATACTGACAATCTTCAGTAACGGGGTGCCCGTTAATCCGAATCCCTTGATTCACATTGTACCTTCCGCCAATACCATTCCCAACATTTCCCGTGTTGCCAACATTACCCGGGTCTCTATCAACATTTGCGTTACCCGCGTTTCCAGTGTTCACAGGGTTATCAGTGTTCCCAGGGTTACCAGGGTTCCCCTCAGCACTTGGTATTTCCACCTCTGGATCGGGCCTCGGTTGCTCAACCAATTCCTTCAGCTACGCCTGGCCTTCTGCCATACCAGTCATCAATGTCATGAA